>NC_141624.1:35690003-35772503 GCF_047967505.1 Dipteris shenzhenensis | reverse complement strand
TGGACTTTGAAGTGTGCGGCTAATGTTGTGAATTTTCTAAGGGCCAGGTTTTGTGGTAGTGAGGTGAAATAGAGTCTCTTGGGAAATTGAAGAGGATGAAGTACAGAGAGATAATCAGTGGGAATGCAAGCGTGTGCCAGGCTCATGTTCTATGCATTCCGTTAATGGATACTCAACTACAGATAAATGTTCCCTGAGATGTAGGAAACTCTCTTGCTTTTGTGATCCATGTATGCAAGGAAAATGGAGACGATGCAAGCATAAGGAATATGTAAAAATTTGGGAGTGTCGTACTATTGTCTCCATGGATGACGGTGAAGGATCAAATAATAGCTGTAGTGATGAAGAGAATGTTGATACCCCCATGAATGCTGGTCACCTAGATACCTTGAGTGATGCATTGTATGTGAGAGACAACTTTGCTATCAATGTTTCAAGTAATAGGGAGGAAGGTGAATACTTCTACATTATTAATTGCTCCAAGGAAAAGTAAAGAACACCTAGGGCAATGTCGGATAATTGGGCCAATTATTTTCCTACTAGATCGCTAGTAGTTATGGGATACTACTATAAGAGAGTCCATGATGTTTTGTGGGAGCTTCTTGTCAACAAACCTCTCATTCTCATGTATGCACACCTAGCACGGGCCATAAAATTTCATATGGAGCCCATACTAGGAGATGAAAATCTTTTGAGGTTATCACCAGATTGAAGAAAATTTATATAATAGCATGCCTTTCACTAGTTTAGGGTAGTGTAGATTTTTATAGCTACCTTCTATAGTTATAGCTACAACGTGATTTTAACAAGCTAAATTCCATAGTTAAGTATTGCAACATGATGTGTCTTTGACATTAGGTAGAATGAATGAATGACTGGTTTTGGGTATATGATTTGTGAATGAATGACCTGTTTTAGGTACATGTGGGTTAAGTAGTTACATTTATAAATGCTATCTGGATCTAGCTAGTCTTCTCTGAAAAAAGTACTTCCAAATGTGCCAAATCTTAGACCCAACTTACATTAAACCACTTTATAGAACCACTTTCTAACCCATTTTACAAAGCTTATTAAGTTCTTTAAAGTAAACTCTTTCTAAACCACTTTACAAAGCACATAAATTACTAAAATTACTTTACATGAAGATAAAATATTTTGCAAGTACTTAATAGAACATCACAATACTATACAAGCTCTTTTAAGTACCATGAAGCTTATAAAGTACTTATAGGCACACACTTTAAGTACTTTCCTAATAGTTGTGAGTGAGAGGGAGGATAACAATTCCTAGCGATAGAATAGGCAAGAGGAAGTTTGCACCTCTGTTAGAGAGAGAGATGGTGATGGAGCAGCAGGCAGGAGGAAGACTGCTACTTTGTGTGTGTGTGTGTGTGTGTGTGTGAGAGAGAGAGAGAGAGAGAGAAGTGGAGGGGGGGAGAAGAACGAGGGCTCCCTCTCCTCCTCCCTTGTCCTCTCTCTCCCCCACCTGCATGATCTTACTTCTTTCTCTCCCACTCCTATGCTTCCCACCATCCAAACCCTACGGTTTTGAGCCACAAATGGCTCAAGATCGAGGCAGTCACTGAGATCACCCAAATTTGAAAGGATAACACAAGATCCATTTGAAGACAAAGGGAAGGTTGTGAGAATCAGCATATGCCTTAGTGTCATATGGGCCCAAGTGGTTGTAGCGAGAGAGAGAGAGAGAGAGAGAGAATGGTACAAGGAATAGGGTTGGCACTCCCTTCAAAAGGTGACTTGTATAAAAGGCCAAGTATTTGACTTTGGTCTTCATTGTTGTATGCAACCTTTGAGAAATACAAGCTCTCTTCTTGCCTTTCTCACCTCCTTCTTCTGGATGGAAACCCCATTGCAACGATCTAGTAGGCACTCGAGTGACAAGAGTGAAGGCTTCACTACACAAGGCTCCCACAAGGAGTAGCATGGGAGTTAGGAGCTCCATTGGCACACTTTCAGCATCCCCACGACATGTGTGTCTATGCCAGATAGCACAGTCCATAACCAAATCATACCCTAATCTAGTCACCACTTTGAAAAATGTGCCTAATCCAACGCTCGAAGGGGTGATCTCTTCTCTTTAGAACGAGGAGAATCGAAGCAAATCCACTGGGGCATCTACATCTAGTGTAGCTAGCTCTAATGAAGCATTTCATACTAAATCAACTTCTCTTAAATGCTCTTACTATAAAAAGAATGGCCATATTGAAGCTAAATCCTTCAAGAAGCACCCTATGCATAATAGTTGTGAAAAAGTGGCAAGCAAGGCCACTTTAGTAGAGAGTGTACAACTAGAAAGCACGAAGTGAATTTTACCTCCTCTTTCTTGCATGACTTCTCTAAATTTTTGGTACTTATTACCATGTCTCTATAATAATCCAAATCCTTGTAATAAATCATGTTACTAATAAAGGCTTTTCCCATTTTATCATCTGGTGTTATAGTTCTCTACCCATCTGTATCAACGAGGAGTGTTGAGATTAGTACATCTAGGTGACTAGAGGGGTGTAAATCTACATCAACTTCATTGGTTGGCGTAGATCATGGATAGGATTTTGATTGGTGTCTTGGGATCCTATAAGATAGGTGGTACTTTGTGGATCTAGTGTGGATCACAAGGAGCCTTGTATTTTGATGCTAATAGCTAATGAAGATTTTATGTTCTTTGTCTTTGATCTTGTGGTTCTCCATTGTCCTCTTATCTCTCATCCCACGGTGTTTCTAGCTCTCTCCTCTCTGATCACCATTTGTGACATGAAGGTTAGCAAGAAATACTTTTAAAATGTTCTTAGAAATCATCAATTAGATCATTCTGATGCAGTTGTAGGTGATGACTTACTTTGGGAAAATGTTGATCAATCATCCCATGGTGTTGCTCTAGCTCTCTCCTCTCTGATCACCATTTGTGACATGAAGGTTAGCAAGAAATACTTTTAAAATGTTCTTAGAAATCATCAATTAGATCATTCTGATGCAGTTGTAGGTGATGACTTACTTTGGGAAAATGTTGACCAAGAGATGACAAAGAAAGGTGGTATATCCATCAATAAAAAGTAGTTGCCTTTAGACATGAAAGAATGCATAAGTAGAAGTAGAGATGAACTTGAAGATTTATGGACACCAACCCATGCAAACTTATGGACACCAACGTCTACATCAATCTCAAAAAATCCAAAACAACTTTTGTGGCCTAGGAGATGCACACAATAAGGCCCTCTCTTTCGATTATTGTGGTGGACTTGGAGGTTGATTATTTCTTTTTCATTATGGGTCTCACCACCTTTGCTTCAAAGGGGGTATATTGGGTTATTCTATAGCCAAGGTGTGGGAGCTAGGCTCTAGATTTAGGGTCAATGTGAATATCTAGTAGGTGTTTTTGGTAGAAGAGTTAGGTGTCACTGGTGTGTAACCTCGCCTGTGCATGTGTGTGTGTGTGTGTGTGTGTGTGTGTGTGTGTGTTTAGATTTAATAATCCCATCAATAAATTAACCATACAATTAATTCAACCATTTGGATAATTATAAAAAGATGCATACGAGAAATGGATTGAAATTAGTTATGAAAACTATATTGAAGTAACTTTTGATAATATTGTAATCCAAAAACTTGGTACAGAAAGCTAGAGGATTGGTAATAGAATTTTTATTTATATAGAGTTTGCAAACTTAAGCAAAGAATCAGTACAACAGTGTCGAATCCGTTAGGTAGTCTAAGCTCCAAGGTCAGGTTCTACTTACCTGCCACCATCCAAACCAACCAGTTGTTAGAACAATGAAGTTGAATTTGGGTAGACAGGTAATGCTTGTGTCCCTTGGCTTGTTATTGCTTTACCAAAGAATGTGAACAAACCTTTTAATTTCTAAGATAAAAAGGACCTCTAAGGAATTGAAGAACATAGCAGGGGTTTATATTTCAAAGAATCCCGAGAAAGTAAAAAAATCCTAAGGGGGTTAATCCACGCCCGACTAAAGACAACTTAATGCATGAATATATTAGCTACAAAATTGGGTCAATCCTCATCCTTGAGTGGTAATGGGGCACCAAACAAATTATTTGGATTAAAGATGGGGGGTAATCCACTCCCATGAAAGTTAATTAAGGAGTATATTAAAAATTAAAGTAAAGAGATAAAAAAATGAAAGCTATAAATACAAAGAGAAACCACATGGTGGGTAATCCACATGGGGTACTCTACAAAAATAATGGGGGGTAATCCTCACCCATGGTACTTAACTAGCAAATTTAAAACCCAAGTTTAAAGAGTCTAAGCAATAAGATTAGCATCATTATGGATTCTAGAAAAGAATGGATTGTAATAGAATACATTAATAGAACCAATAAGCATGTATAATAGAACACGAGATCTTTTATTTGAAAGAGTACTTTATCGAGCTATTAGAATATCACACAGTGATTTAGAGAAGAGCATTAAGCAAAGAACCAATTAAATTATTAACTTGATAAATATCTATAAGAAGTATAGACATACATAAGATTTTTTTTTTAAAACACAATTGTGGGCCATATATGAGTATAAAATAGCAACTTTGTTGTTATGTATATATAATTAGAAGCATTAAAAAAAAACCATAAGATAAACATTAAATTCGAAAAGGGGAAAGAATTAATCTCCAGCATATATAATGGAAATAATTAAATGTTAGTGGAATTAAGTATTTAACTCAAGCATAAATAAAGGATCAATTAACTTAGTCATGCACTAAATATGAATGAAAAAAGGACTTATATAAACATAGATAAAAGGAAAGTATAAGATCTTAAGAAGACTAAGCATACCACATAAAGAATTTACAACAATAAGCATACCAAAAAGAAGTTCATCATGAAAAGACACTAAATAAAGGGTTGATAAGCTATACATATATACATATAAATAAATTGAAGCATTAAATAAAATGCTCTTGGATAAGTGGCAAACCAGAGGAAACACATTAATAAAAAAAGTGGAGAAACAATATCCAACAAGTAATGGACTTAATTAAATGTTAGTGGAGTTAAACAATTTAACTCAAGCATAAGATTTTTAAAGGATCAAGTAGTAGTCATGTACTAAATGCTAACAAAAGAAACCTATATAAGCAATATAAGAGGAATTTATAAGTGTGGGGGTTAAAGGTCACTGTGCCTTTACCCCAGTTATGTACAATACTCAAACACATATATAAATAAATGAAAAAGAAGATTAGGGTGTTTTGCACCCACCAAAAACTTGTGTGGCTCTCTGTTTCTCTCTCTCCCTCTTCTGTTGAGAGCACTCTCAACTGGTATCAAAGCCCGGGTGATCTAGCTGAGCGTGCGTGAATGCTTGAAGCTCAGTAGCTCTGTGGGAGGAAGGAAAAGCTCTGTGGGAAGCTTTGTGGGTGACTTTACTTGCATCCGAGTGTGTAGAGACCTTGGAGGAACCTTTGGAAAAGCCATTTTGGTTTTGCGAAGTGGTTTTGAGACCATGTTAAGTGTTTTTCAAAGAAAAAGTCGTTTTTTAAGCTTTTTCCCTATTCCGTTCGATGACAGAGACTCCGTATTGACTTGTAGAGGCAACTATTGCTTGCTTTTAGTGTCCACTTCACTTCAGGATCTTGGAAACACCTTCATTCTTGAATCTAGGATCATTTCATTGGTCCAACAGAAGAGAGATATTTGCAGATTTTCTTGTTGAGTCCGATTATGCAATGGCGCCCATGTTTTGAGGCATCTCAGGTTCTATTTTTAGTAGCGGTCATTACCATGGGACTATGATTTCTTGAGCATACCTTATGCAGATCACTCTGGTGGCAGTTTGAGTAGTGTGTGCTCATTCGTGGAGTGCATTGGGTTGCAGTGGATGATTTATAGGCCATTTGGATGCATTGCGGTCCTTATTGGATGCGCTGATAGGCCCAAATTTCCTTGTGGGATGCTATTTTTATGGGCGCTTTACACATGGATGCTATTTTATGCTAAGGGATAGCTTTGACACATTGCAAGCGATGCACTGATAGTGTTATGCTCTCTTGGATGAGATATTATTAATGCATATTCCAATGGACGGTGTTTATGCTTGAGTCATTTGGCACTTATTGGCATTTTGGATTGCCATTGCAATTGGCATTTTCTTTTGGGCCAGATTTGCTCATATGGATGCATAGTATATGCACATGAGTGAGATGCTTTGAGACATGAGTTTTGGTGATATTTCACTCTATTGTGGCATACACATTTGGGTGCACCTGGTATTTGGTGTGATTCTCTCTTATAGGCACTAGCATTTGGGATTTTTGCTTCATTTGCATCATGGCATCCTCTTCCATGTCTGAAAAGGAGTTTTTTAGCATTAAAAAGTTTGATGGGACAAACTTTTATTTGTGGAAAGAACAAATAAGGGATGTGCTTATTCAAAAGAAGCAAATTAAACCCTTGGCAGGGATTGAAGCTAAGCCTGCAAATATGTCTCAGGATGATTGGAATGAGTTGGATGCATTAGCAAAATCTACTATTGGACTTCATCTTGCAGAGTCAGTTTATTTCACAGTAGTAAATGAGCAGACTATGGAAGATTTGTGGAAGAAACTGTGTGCCACTTATGAAAAGGAAACTGCCTCTAATAAAGTTTACCTCATGAAGAGGTTGTTTGAGCTGCAGATGAAGGAATCTCCATTGCTTCTCACTTGAATGAATTCAATATTATTTTCAGCCACAGCTTCACGCTCAGAAGATGAATTTTGATGCGGAGACTAAGGCAATATTTCTCTTATGTTCATTGCCATCCTCATGGGATACCTTCCGTACAGCTGTCAGTAACTCTGCACCTAGTGGAGTACTGAAATTTGATGATGTTGTGGATAGCTTGTTGGCCGAGGAGATTAGACGGAAGTCTATGGATGGCAACAAGCAGGATGTAGCCTTAAATGTGCAAAGGGGCAAATCACAGTTCAGGGGGAAGTCCCAAGAAAGAGGGAAGTCTCGTAGCAAATCCAGGGCATAGAACATTGAGTGTTACCACTGTGGCAAGAAGGGCCATATGAAAAAGTATTGCTATAAGCTAAAAAGAGAGCAAAAGGATAAGAAAAAGAATGCAAATTGGGGTGCAAATCAAAAGGAAGAGAGTCCAAGGGAGGACAAAGGAAAAGTGAAGATCGAGGAGATCAATGCAGTCACACATGATAGTGACAATGACGTTCTCTTCATGTCTAGTTTATCTGCAGAGTTGCTTACCACTTCAGATGATGCATATTCCCAGGATTGGATTTTGGATTCTAGTGCTTCATTCCATGTTACTCCCCATAGGGAATGGTTCTCCACTTATGACAGTGGAAAGATAGGTTGTGTGCATCTTAGAAATGACTATGCATGTGACATAGTGGGAGTAGGTGACATAAAGTTTTCTTTTTAAAATGGGTCTGCATTTATTTTGAAACATGTGAGACATGTGCCTAAGTTGACCAAGAGTCTTATTTTAGTGGGTCAACTAGATGATGCTGGTTTTCACACCACTTTTGGCTTTCAGAGTTGGAAAATTCAGAAGGGCTCTATGCTTTTGGCCAGGGGTGCCAAGTGTGGAATTTTGTATCCCTTACATGTATCAGGGGTATTTGATCATGTTGTTGCAATAACCGAGCAGCCAAGCACTTCTTTGTGGCATTGCAGGTTGGGGCACATGAGCCAGAATGGAATAAAACTCTTATGCCATTTGGGTTATGTACCGTATTTGAGTTTCTCTTATTTTCAATTTTGTGAGCACTGTCTCTATGGGAAGCAGACTAAATCAGCCCATAAAAGAAGGGGAAAGAAAGAGTTTGAAAAGCTTGATTTGGTGCATTTAGACGTATGTGGTCCCATGCCTACACGGTCATTAGGCGGGGCTAAATACTATGTGACATTCATTGATGATGCAACTAGGAAAGTGTGGGCTTATGCTATAGCTCGGAAGAGTGATGTGTTCCAAGTATTTCAAAAATGGCTAGCCTTGGTTGAGAATCAGTCAGGTAGAACGCTTAAATGCCTACGGATTGAAAATGGTGGAGAGTATCTCTCTCATGACTTTTCAGCATTTCTGTGATACACGTGGGATTAAGAGGGAGTTCACATTCGCTTGTACTCTAGAGCAAAATCCAGTTGCAGAAAAGATGAACCGTATCATTCAAGAAAGGTTGCAATGCATGCTTTCCAATGCAAGTCTTTCTGGTGGTTTTTGGGCTGAGGCAATGAAGACTGCAGTGCATGTGATCAATAGATCACCTAGTAAGAGTTTGGATGGTGGTATTCCTGAAGGGGCATGGAGTGGCAAGAAGCCCTCTTACTCTCATTTGCGTGTATTTGGGTGTGAGGCATATGCACATGTGCCCAAAGAGCTTCAAAAGAAGCTAGATCCTAAGTCTAGGAAATGCATCTTTCTAGGTTATGGTGAAAGTGGAGAGATGGGCTATCGTCTCTGGGATCCAAAAGCAAAGAAGATCATACGCAGCCATGATGTAGTCTTCAATGAGAAGAAGATGCATAAGGCACCCATGAGGGATGTGGAAATGAGGAGAATCACTTTCCAAGATGTGAATCCACCTGCATATGTTGATAGACAGCAAGCTGTCCATGCACCAAATGTGCAAGAAATCGTACCACCAAGTACTCCCACAGGTATACAATCAAGGGTAGATGATGAATCATCTATTGGTGGAAATGATGAGCCAAATGTGGCTGATATGCAAGTGGGGCAGCAAG
This sequence comes from Dipteris shenzhenensis, assembly GCF_047967505.1. Taxonomy (NCBI): domain Eukaryota; kingdom Viridiplantae; phylum Streptophyta; class Polypodiopsida; order Gleicheniales; family Dipteridaceae; genus Dipteris; species Dipteris shenzhenensis. The sequence continues at coordinate 35,763,773 of NC_141624.1, read as the reverse complement.
CTGAAATGCCCTTGAGAAGATCATCTAGAGTGTCTAGACCACCTGATAGGTTTGTTCTAGGGGTAGACTATGTGATGCTTACTGATTGCGGGGAGCCTTCTTGCTACAGAGAGGCTATGATGCACGAGGATCAATGCAAGTGGGAGTATGCTATGCAATCAGAGATGAGTTCACTTATGAAGAATAAGACTTGGGACTTGGTTTCTTTGCCACATGGAAAGAAAGCATTGCCATGTAAATGGGTCTACAAGATGAAGGTCACAGGTGATGATGTGCCTATGTACAAGTCTCGTTTGGTCGCTAAAGGGTTCAAGCAAGAGAAGGGTGTGGACTTTGATGAGATATTCTCTCCGGTTGTGAAGATGACCACACTTAGATGCATGCTTGGACTACTGGCAGCAGAGGATATGGAGCTTATGCAGATGGATGTCAAGACAGCTTTCTTGCATGGGGATCTGCATGAGGAAATTTACATGGTAGAAAAGGGCAAAGAGCATTTAGTTTGCAAGCTGAAGAAGAGTCTCTATGGTCTTAAGCAAGCGCCTAGAGAATGGTATCAGAAGTTTGATGCTTTCATTCGGTCCCAGGGTTTTAGAAGGAGTCAAAATGATCATTGCCTCTACACTAAAAGGGCTAAGGATAATAGCCTGATAATCTTGGCACTATATGTGGATGATATGCTATTGGCTAGCAAGAATACTTATGAGCTAGATGCATTAAAGGCCAAGTTGCATGAGGCCTTTGATATGAAGGATTTGGGACTTGCAGGTCATATTCTTGGTATGCGCATCACGCGTGATCGGAGCAGGAAACTCCTTTGGCTTTCACAAAAAGAGTATGTTACAAAAGTATTGCAGTGTTTCAATATGGAGGGAGGGAAGGCAGTGAGTACTCCATTGCTTCCATATGTGAAACTAAGTCATACAGATAGTCCCAAATCAGATGAGGAAAGGGCCATGATGGCCAAGGTTCCTTATGCATCAGCAGTTGGGAGTCTTATGTATGCTATGATAGCTACTAGACCAAACATCGCATTTGCGGTGGGAGTTGTTAGCCGGTATATGGCTAATCCAAGAAAGAGGCATTGGGAGGCAGTTAAGTGCATCATGAGGTACATAAAGGGTACCAAGGAGATGTGCATCTGCTTTGGTAGAGGAGACATGCGTGTACTTGGCTACACAGATTCAGACTATGCAGGGCATGTGGATAGTAGGAGATCCACTTCTGGTTATGTATTCACCTTTGCAGGTGGTGCAATGTCGTGGATGTCTCACGCACAGAAGTGCATTGCTTTGTCTACCACAAAGGCTGAGTATGTTGCAGCCACAGAGGGTTGCAAGGAGGCTATATGGCTTGATCGGCTAGTGGGAGATTTAGAGATTCATACAGGTGTACCGACATTGCATAGTGATTCCATGAGTGCTATTCAGCTAGCACCGAATCCGAACTTTCATGCAAAGACCAAACACATTGAGGTCAGGTACCATTTCATCAGGGAGGTACTTGAGGACAAGTGCATAGAGCTTGTCAAGGTTCATACAAATGATAACCCTGCAAATATGCTGACGAAGAGTCTACCTAGTCAGTGGTTTGAGTATTGTCGTGTATTGATGGGCATTGGATAGTATGCTCACTGGTTGTTCTCCCTTAAAGGCACATTGTCCTTTAAGTGGGAGGTTATGGGGGTTAAAGGTCACTGTGCCTTTACCCCGGTTATGTACAATACTCAAACACATATATAAATGAATGAAAAAGAAGATTAGGGTGTTCTGCACCCACCAAAAACTTGTGTGGCTCTCTGTTTCTCTCTCTCCCTCTTCCATTCTTGCTTCTATTGAGAGCACTCTCAATAAGTTCTAAGAAGAATAAGCATACCACATAAAGAAATTACAACAATCAATCAAACCAAATAGAAGGTCATCATGAATCGATAGTAAGGAAAGGGTTGAGACATTAACAATATATAAATATATAATGCAATAAGAAGAAGTTGCATCCACTAAAAGAAAAAATGGTTGACCACAACGAAGAAAGAGCCAAGAAATGCAATGCATAGGCTAAGGCATACATCGGGCAAAAGTTCACGTGGAGGAATTATGCGCTCAAGGCTAGCTTCTCAATCAAGGTCCAAAAAATCAACCGTCGAGGCAGCAACATAGAGAACAATTGCCAAAGCTGGGGAAAAATGAACACGGAGAGCTTTCAAGCGTAGTACTCTTGCACAGTTGTGAGAAGAGGTTTCCCAAGAAAGTAACAAAGTTTTGTAAGGAGCTCATGCAAGAGGCGTAGAAGGTACATTAGGAAAAAAGGGAGCTCATTTTGGGGCCTTGTAAGAAATTCACTATATTCTCTTTTCTCTCTCTACAAAAGCAAGAAAATATGGATACTTGCGTGAGAAATGTCAGTATGAAAAGGAATAAATATATTCTTTCACATGCTTTACATTCAATGTTCATATAAGAGCAAGACTTTTTTGTGCAGAATTTGGTGATTCTAATGCCAAATCGCGTTTTTCTGCAAATCTCACTTTTCGGCCTTTTTTGGCCGTTTCCGGGCCTCTGGATGTCCGATTCCAACGTTTCCAGTGCCGTTCTTGGGGTTTTGGGCCGTTCCAGACGTGTCTGCGATGTCAGAATCACCAAATTCTGCACAGAAAATAAATTTTTTGATGATTCAAATTAGATCACCTCATTAATGTGACATGTTTCTACGATCATATAGTACTATTTCTTTTTCTTATTTTCATCTTATTTTGTTGAATTTTCAACATTACGTTGGCCCCCACTCCTGATTGGTTGAGAGCCTATTTTCTCTCTCGTCTAAAAGGCCCCAAAATGAGCTCCCTTTTTTTCTAATGGGAGAGCCTGCATGGAGCTCAGAAAGGGTCGTGGTAGGTGAGCCATTGAGGTGGTAATGAGCAAGCAGTATAAGGGATAGTAACATAATAAAATCTCAGAAGAGACAAGGAGAAATGAATGCCAGTAGAGGGAAGGAAAAGGTAAAATTAGCTCCATACAAATGGGTCGAGAAGCAGCACCATGATAGGGGATAAAGAAGCCATAACAATCCAAGCAAGGATGTAGCAAGTAAACTGCAAGCAAGTACACGACCTGAGAGTTGGTTGTAGCCATCAAGTCTCCATTGCTCTCCAAGCTAAGGCAAGGGAAAAAGAGCTCTGCAACGAAGCGAAGGAGAAAAAGGAATGCGAGATCAATAGCAAGGTGAGTCAGAGGAAAAAGAGGAATAGGGTCGCAATGAGAGGTGATGTCCATGAGATTCTTGCGAGGAGGCAGTAATTCCATGAGACTCTTGAAAGGAGGCAACAACTAAGGGAGAGGAGAATATAGTGAACACATCCATGCTTTAAAGAGGAAGTTCAAGACTATGTTGATCTCACATGATAAGGCCAAGACAAGGCAGGAAGCAAAGAGTCATAGTAACGTGCAAGGTGGTGGTGGTTAAAAGAGGGAGATGGCAAATTGAAGGTTGGCAGTTTATTTAGGCGAATGGGTTAGATAGGGTAGGAGGTTGGGTAGAGATCCATTATATATATATGTATGTATATATATATATATATATATATATATAATAGAATACCCATAACAATAAAAAAGGGGTTAGAAGATATATATATACTAACCATAAATTTAATTTGGTTTAGGTAGTAATAGGGGGGGGGGGGGGGACAAAACAAAATAGGCTATTGATTTAAATAATTTTCAAGGGAAGGGGGAATGTTCAAAGAAAAGTATATTTGAAAACAAGGGGGGGGGGGATTGAGTGTAGTTCAATAGTTTTTTAGTGTAGTTCCTAATTCGTGCAAGGGTTAGTTAGGCTAGAGGATGGTAAGAAACCAAACAAAGATGCGAAAAAAGGGAAACCAAACATAGACAACGAGGAGTATTGAGGTGCTTGTTTACAACAAGAAACATCTTGGGCATTTCAAGAAACCTTGCTACACAACAACATGCAAGAATAGGAGCAGCGAATGAAAGGTAGTTTTCTTAGGGGGGTTTAGTAGTTTAGGTTTTTGAATAAAAGTATTAGTGTAAATAATTGTATGTATAAATATATATGTAAATATTACTAATAAGTGAAAATATATATGTATAGGTGTAAATTTTCAAATTACATAAGTCCAAAGCAATTTAAAACCAAAACTATGGGAAATTTATTTTTATTTTTTGTAAAAAGAGGGGGGTCCAATGGGATAACTAATAAATTAGAAGTGAAAAAGTGGAATCTCGGTTAGTATACTAAAAAAAGGGGGGGTTTGGTTTCAAAAAAAACCAAATCCTTTATAGACTTTTCTAAGCAAACCAACAACCTTGAGGGAAAATACAAAAACCAACAAATGATAACCTATAAAAAGAAAGTGGGGTAAAAAGAGTTTAGTGCATGAGGGAAGAAGTGTACATAAAGTGCAATCACTAAAAATAAAGGTTGGAAAAAGGGTTAATCTATATATATATATATAATTAATTAATTAAAAAATGTGCTAGGGGGGATGGTTATGTATTAAATTACTAATAAACTTTATGAAAAGGAAAAGTTGGAGAAAAGGGGAAACCAAAAAAAAAATTATAGCAAAATAGGACAATTAATAATTTTAGGGAGGAGGGTAAGAGCACGTAAGAGGGTGTTTTAACTCCTGGGTGTATATATATAGAGAGAGAAAGGGGATGAGTGTGCTTGTGTAACAAATTGCATCATAAAAAGGGGTTGGTTATTATGTGCCTATGTTATTGTGTGTGGGGGGGGGTTCAGAATGAGTAGGTGGGTGTGTGGGTGGGCGCATGTGTAAGTGTGTGTGAGTCTAAAAGTGATAGTGTCAAAGAAATGTGTGTGTGTGTGTGCACGCACGCGCACATGTGCATGCGTGCGTATGTGCATCCGTTCGTGCTGCGTGCGTGCGTGTGTGTTGAGAAAAGGCTTGCCCAGCTTATAAAAGAGGCAATGTACTTTTCCATCACCATCAATGGAACTAGTGCATTGCCTCATTTCCTTGTCTCCCATCTTGTGATCTTACACTTTTTCCCAAAGATAAAAAATGTACTAGAAGGGTTGTACGATGAACCACCCTCAAATCCCATAGAGCAAACAACCAATTAATGAAGAGCCAACATAGCGGTGAACAAAGGACCAACATTATTGGTGAATGAGGGGTAAGAAGAGCCCCATAAAGAGAGCAGCTAGCCAAATGACCAAGATCAAAGGATAAAGGGAAGTAGCTAGTTCAAGAAGAGGCCTTCCACACAAAGTGAAGCACTACCCCAGCAGACCAATATCTGCAACCAAATATGTAGGTTTCGTATGATGAAGATAATTGCTAGTGATCCCTTGCGTTGACATCGCCTAATTCACCAAGGCCTCAAACAATACTATGATGCATATCTCCATGTCTTACAGTGAGCAACTAAAGTAATTGCACAGGTCCAAGAGAACTTCTGGGCCCCTGATATTATGGAGCTTGGCCTACCACAAGCACATTCCAACATTCAAATGCTCAAAAAAATGTGCAAAAGCCCAAGAATTAGAAAAACCTCAATGGAAGATTGCGAAAGAAAAAAAAATAGATCATCACTCAGGTAACCTAAAGGGAGGAGGATGCAAATAGCATATTAGCTTACTCATGAAGAAGCTTGCCAAGGTGAAATAGGTCAGCAAAAAGGAAGCACTAGGTTGAGGTGATGATAATGAAAATCAACCAAGTCAACAAGAAAAAACATTGACCTTAAAGCCCTCATGGAGATTCTCAAGGCCGAAGGGGATCCAAATAGAGTGCCTATCTCTTGCTCCAAGCTGAAGGAGGTGCAAACAAGTTTGGCAATAAGGCATCTAGCATTTTGGAGAACATTCAATGATATAGAGATGAAATCCAAGACAAAGTGGAGGAGTTGTTGCAGTTATTACCAAACCTTTTGAACCCTTCCAAATCAGTGGACTGTGGAAAGATGATAAAAAACTAGACTTGTTCGTAGAGGAGCAACAATCATGAATGTGATAGTGGAACCTTTGCACAACAAAGGCCATTCTAACTAAACCAACCCCTAGCAACACTTGGCTGACTCAAGAGGATGGAAGCACTGAAGCGCTCCCATCAGGCAAACAAATTAGTGAACCAAACCACTTAGATCCTACTACAATATTACCACATCATAGAACTATAGGTATTGGAAGCAACTCAAGTAATTGATCTTACCAAGGGTGAGCCAAAGACCAAACCAGAAGACATTTATACAAAGACAATACCATCATCCAACCTATTGCACATGGGGTCTACATACCCATATTGAGAAATAACTATCTCCACTAGAGGAGTATGGCTCCCATCTCCCAAGTCTCCGAAGTAAGGCTTTTCCATCTAAACCTTTTATACATGAAACACATGCACAATTTTTGCATTCTAGTGATGTGCCTACTCTCATACAAATCTATTACTATTTGTTATCATAAATCATTATAGCTACTCAACATATTCAAAAAAAAAACACCCTCACCCGAATCTTATATTTAAAATGTTTATTCAATAGTGTATTAAATCTTTTATCAAACAACTTATTTAGTCATTCCTCATCTATAGCTAGGCTTGCAAGCAAATGTTATTCTAGTTCTTTTTAAATGCTTGAAATTGGCAACAAAGTCTATCAAGCATGGGAACTATAGGAATAAGCTCAAATGAGCATTTTTTCCACGATTTGGTAGTTTGTACATCAGCAAAAATGTAGCTTTTGTAAGCCTCATCTCTGTACTAGGGGTGGCCATTCAAGACTCTCAAAGGCAACCAAGGGAATGCATTGTAATGTTCCATATGCTCCTTCATTATCATGCAATATGACAATTGAGTCATAAAAGAAAGTCTCACTTTCTTAAACTATGATAGAGTGTGACCTTCATATTGAAGACTCCCTAGCTTTGCATGGAGTACATGCAACAATCCAGTTAGGCATGCTAAACGCTCCCACTCTACAAAGTTTGAAGGATAGAGATATGCAAAAAACCATGTGGTGTTAGCAACAAATCTTACAAAGTACAATAAATCAATTGCCATATCAAAACTTAAAAGGTTCTTCGATGTGGAAGGGCTTCATTAGGACGGACAGAACAATGTTTATGCATGAAGACATGTTGAACTAGACCTAGTTCAATATTTTGCATCAAGATTCCATCTCAAAGTCATAATTTCCCTTCCAATGTTTGGATAGGTCCTTTGTATCCGCAACCTAGAGTAGTGGGTTCCATTGGTCATTGCCATTCTTTATATTTTTCAATACTACAAACTGTAATCTACTTTTATATCACTCATTCTCCATTGCCATCTTTCCTATTCCATTGGGAAAACAAAAATAATAAATAATAAATGCTTAGATCAAATAAGTGACAATAGGATCTCATAATCGAAACAATTAAAGGGCTGAATATAATTTAAAAAACAGAATCTCCCCTCAACAAATGATTGCTACTTAACATAATTTTCAAAAAGGTCGATAAAATAGCAAACTCGTAAAGATGCTTTAATATCTCTCATTATCCATCTCTATTGTATGTGTTTAATGCAGATTGAAAACAACAAAATGTGATCTATTATTTCCAACCATTCATGCTACAGTGTGCTAATTAAAAGAATCTTATGTTATATTCTAAAGGAAAAATACACCTAATACAAATTAGCATTCACAAACAAGAAATATTAAATCAACCACATGAAGAAAAAGACACAAAACTTTTTATCTACCATTTAAAAAGGTATCAAAGAAATGCAATGCTTAAATTAGAACTTAAATTTAACATTTCAAAAACAGCAAAAATGGATGAAAGTCTAATAGCATAAAGTCATCAAAATAGAAGAGAGGCACTTTGCAATGATGACTTTGTGGGCTCTCAAACCAATATAGTAGCTTCTGACACATCATTGTAGTCCTTAATTATTTATATTCTCTATACTTCTCTCAATCCTATAGTAAGTATAAGCTCTATTGCAACTATATATGAAAGCATATATATTTGTTATGTCAACCCATAATAATCACTAGATACAATCCCAATGCACTAAAAAGCGAATAAAACATAAAATCTCATTCTAATAAAAAAAACAAGGGATGAACCCGAAATGCTTAACTTAGCTCATAATAAGGTTTAAAGCCCATTTAAGTTCTAATCTAGTGCACTTTCCACATAAAATACTATATGTATTCTCCACGCTTCTCTTAACCCTTTGTATTCCAACAAGAATGATATCAAAATGCTTAGATTATCTCACAATAAGGTATAATGCTTGTTTAAGTTCTAACTTCATGCACATTCCATCCAAAATATGTTATTGTAAGGAACAAATTTTACAACCCTAATCTTTAGGAGAGAGTGATCAATCTAGAGATGAGAGAGAAACATGAAGATGAGGAAGGAGAGCATGAATGAGAAGTGGTTTGAGCTTATTTTGAAAGGGGCTACAAGGGGCAGGCCAAGACGCATTTGCTAGAGGGGAAAGATGACAACGCGCAAATGTGGAGGGAGCCTCCAAGATACCCAATTGGATTCAAAGTTGTGAACCACAAGGTCCAACTAGAAGGAAAACATGAGCATGGTTCTATTTTGGGGATGGTGAATTTTCTATTGTGAAGGGCCAATGAGGATTTTTGTAAATATACCTATTTTGTCCTAAAATTGGGGAGCCACTATTAGAAAGGTCTCCACATGCTTAAATCTCATGGAGGATTCCACGTTGCCTTATCTAGCCATCGATTATTTCTACAAGGCCCCTTAGTAATGCAAAACTCCTTCCACCTAAGGTACACTCAAGATGGCAGGCCAAAGCTCTCTTCCTTCTGCACAGGAAAAAAAGGGGTTTAATTACCATCCCTTCTATAAAACCCCTACAACCATTGTTCCACTTTGCTAGGTCAATGCTTCTTGAACCTCAAGTCCAGCATTCCTTTGTTGCATTACTAACTGTTCTAGCCAGTTTAGCCAGATTTTATCTAAATGGAAAGAGAGTATTTTTTGCAAGCAAGAATTGCAATTGTATATGCTGCACGCAGAGAGAAAAAACGTTCCGTCTCCAGAGGTATTTCCATGCCTACTCTGTGTGATTGAGACATGCACTAGACTCTCTTTCCCTCTTACCTAATTAATAGGAATCCAGCCCAGAGATCCACCAGATCCAGTAAGTCAACCAGTGCACGGTGTTAGCTCGCAAGTCACCATGAGTACAGAGCTACCGAGCACTTCAAGTAACGGCGATGTCCACACCCATAAGTGGGGCCACACCTGACATCCATTACACCAGCTAGTCTGCTAGCCATGATGGAGGCAAATGATGCAAATGCACTCACCACAGGGAGGGACTCTTCTTACGAGGGTTTTACAGCAGCAGACCATCTCAGGTACACCATCACTTGACAGCCACAGAAGAGTGGTCAGTTGGCGAGATCATACTCATACAATGCAAGATGCTACAAATGTTGCCCCAGCTGACCCACAAAAGGCTAATAACCAGTCTACCAATGACCCAACACAAGCCTTTGTGCTATTGTGAGTGGTAAAAGGATGATGGATGGCAAGCTAGCCAAGATGGTATAAGCCGGGACCCCTTGGAGACCCTGTTGCAGTTATCAGCAGTCCAGTCAAACCATTCCTGAACCATGGTACAGCCAATCCTTAAACAGGGGCCTGCAGACTTATCCTCTGTTCCAGTTTCAGGAGAAGATGTTGTCACAGCCCATGGCCATGTACCCGCAGCAGGAAGAAAAAGAGAAGGACCAGGCCAGCAGCAGCATCCCTGGGTCATTTATAGGGTGCAGGACTGATCGGCTCAGGGAAGCAGAAGCCTGCAGCCGACTCATGTCAGTCGGCACAGACAGGTCCATACAGACTGAGCAGCCAGTCAGCTCCAGGTCGGCAGTCAGCTTCAGGTCAGGCCTTCACAGACCAGGTTGGCTCTCCTTCGGATCGGGCCAGCTCAGGGAGGGTTGGAACTTGAGGCCTATATAAGCAGCCCCTCTCCTCATTCTACAACATCTTATAGCTCCAGCAGAACCAACCCCAAGTCTAGGAACTCCAGCACCTAGACCGGCAGCTGCAGCCTCAACCCCAAAGCCTCATCAGAACCAGTCACACCATCAGCGTGTGCAGAAAGATAGCACTTCAGCATAAACAATGATGTGATATCTTCTATGCATGCTCTCCCCCCCCCGCTAGCACCCACACTTCTCAGAGTTTAGTGCAGGCACAGTTACTAAGAAAGTAATGTAAGCTTCTTGCCCGTTACAAGAAGGTAGCCTGTGTACTTTGGGGTCAGTCTGTTTCCACTTTCACGTAACAATCAATAGACCATGTTGTACAGAGCATCCTACGTATGCTATGTCTCTAGTAAATCTCTAGCAAAGTACCTGCAAGTGAAGTTCCTTTGCTTTAGCACTCGACCACATGCCAAATTTTAGGCAATGATAACAAAATGAAATGAGAACATAGCAGATCATTTCTCACCGAAGACTATCAGCCATTAGGAAGCCAATCATCAAGCAAGCAGGTTCTTTCTTTTCAGCAAGGCCTTTGCTAACTCAAACTTTGCAGTCATACCCAATAAGACCTTCAATGCATGCTTAACAAAAAACTTCTTGCCAGCCTTCAACTAATTAACCTAGATGGTTAACAATGCCACTAGAAGCACAACTCCAGGATGGCCACACTTGATCGGTATTTGTTAGATCTAGCCAACCACACCTTCTAAGAGCCCCAAATACAGATACCCCCAAGCCTGCCAGATAAAAGCAATCACAAATGTGTCACTCCATGTTGTGCCATTATACATGGAGCAGACTCCTTACATGGAGGTCTAGTAGTACAGGTAAAATGGAGGAAAGTGTATACAGAGATGTACTCCCCCACCTCTATGACAATGATTCGATCATTGCAAATTTGAAGCCTATAAAGCTTGTTCGTTAGCTTATGACAACAACGGTTTGTCCTACTTCAATAGATCACATGATCTCTCAACCTTCAGAAAACCAGTGACAAAAGGGGAAAAAAATAAGTTTAAAAGAATATTTTGCAGTGCTGACAAATAAAAATGCACCTGGCAAGTACAATTAGCAAGAGTACATCAAATGTGATAGCAGATCATCAAAAGGATTAGAGTAACTAAAAGAAAACAAATAAATTTACTTCAATTGAATACCACAGGCCTTTATTGGTCCTTCGAATACATTTTTCACAACAAGTACCAATTGTTTTCCTTGATTTTCCAGCAGCACTCTGATAAGGATATTCTAAATTGACAAAATAGCAAATGTATAATCTGACCAAGAACTAGACATTACCACAAGTAGTTAACCCCCAAAAAATATACTTTTTGTAATTTTAACATGTACAAGCTCTCTGCGCAATTCGTACAAAAATGTTTCTCATCTTGAGAGATGTAGAAAGTCTAGATAGCTATGCATCAATAATACAAGTCTCAGAAAAAGAAGCCTAAATTCAAAGCCAGTGTCTGGATGGAAAGACTCCTTCGTGACTGCCTCAGTCGTAGTGTCATGCTTTTCTAAAAAAGGCTCAACCTAGGACAGACAGATTAACAAACTTCCGCTATTTTAGATAGCAAGTAACTCAGAATATTAACAAACCAGCAGACTTTACCCATTAATTCCCAGATATAACTGTGCTTGTAATGTACCCCCATCCAGAATAGAAATACATATGTAGGTAAGCTTACCCTTCAAACTTACACCACCTGTAACAGAATTTCCATAAACTCACAGGACATATCTGCTAGAGAATGCAAAACCACAAGTGTTTTAATGGAGAGGAACTCCTTGGGTATCTTGATTGCTCACACGCATGTACTGAGTAGTCTGCAAGGCATCATCCGAATAATGAATTTGCCCCATAGCTGCATCTGGATTGGCCATTATCAGCTTGTCTGAGTATTGCAATTGGCCAATGGCTGCATCATGGTTCACCAATGTTCCTTTCTCAGTATAATGTGACTGTCCTGCACTCTGATCATAGCGACTGTGTGCTTCAACAGGTTCCATGTACACTTGAGGCACAGAAAGCCCAGATGATTGCTGTGCTATTGCAGATGGGAAGTATGCTGCATCATGTACTTGGGGAGCCCGGTGTCCATATCTGTTAGAAATAAGAGGGGCATTAGCAGAAGGATGTTCTCGCAGAGGACTAGGGGCTCTAGAAACTTGCTGTGGTTCAGATCTCGCCATAGCCACCTGCCTGTACAAAGGAGAGGGAAGCCTAGTGTTGGGTAAAGTGTCAGACCGAGCCATTGTTCTCACATTGCTTGGAGGAGCGGGCACGAGAATGTGATGGACAACTGCTCCTGATGACGGTAGATGAAAATTGGAAGGTTGAACATGCCTCTGCATGGCTGAAGCACTATGGGCTGCCCGCACTGGCTCATGCAGAGAGGCCTGCTGTTGCTGCTGTTCCTGAGGATCGCGCAATTGCCAGTAAACTTGTTGAAAGTGACCCTTTGCCAGATGATGGAAATGTTGAGCTGCGTCAACTTGTGCATGCAATGGAGCTGACACTTCAAATTCGCCCTGTCTCTGCTGCTGCTGTTGTTGTAACACCATTGTCTCTTCGGCTCTGTATGCTGCATCTTGAAACTTGAAACCATCAGGTGGTCCTTCGGTTGTAGTAACGATGGGACGATTGTGAGCTGTATTTTCCACAATTAACTGCCCTTCCATTCTCATGTGCATCGCTTCATCTGAATCTCCACTGTTCCTGCGGCTCTCTGCAGATCTTTCTGCGACCACATCAAATCCTGCAACATTTGGTTGAGGCACACCCCATTGCATTTCAGCAGCAGAGACGCCTAGAGTCATCTGGGGAGCGACCCTCTGCATTTCAGGCGGTTTATGAAGCCTGGTGCCGCCTTGAACTGCGATCTCCTGCCTAGCATTCGAAAGAACACTCGGAACATCAATGTGCAAATCGTCCAACTTGAGTTTTTCCATGTGCAGTATAGGCTGCATCCTGCCATAAGTGTCTGCGTGAGGCACTTCCATATACATCCTGTCCTTGGACGGAATCCTGGTTATGGATGCTTCAGTATAATTTGATTCTCCATTCAGTTCAATGGGACGCTTCGCATCCCTCTGATCTCCAGGGGCCCCGACATCCCATACTTTCTGGTTCTCCCACATGTGTTGATTGTTTGAGATGAGGGGACCTAGAGCCGAAGTGGTCAGTGCAGGACCGCGGCCCCCAGAGTCGATCTTGGAGCTCTGTTGTCCAGCAAAATCCTGTTGTCCTGCATAATCTCCCGGTAAAGTCATGGGCGGCGGAAGTTTCACGGGAGGCACCGAAGGCAGCAAAGAAGGACTTTTGTCGATGAAAGCGTGGGGATGCTTGGGAGAGAAACTGTCCCCATCTTGCTGCTGCTGCTGATGAGAAACAGGATGGGATCCGCTGTCGAAACCAAAAAGGAAATCGGGCACCTGGAATGCCCCCGAGGATGAATCAGAGCGTATCTTCGATTGTGCTTGAGGCCCATTCACGGATTCATAGTACAGATGCTCAGACGAGCCCCTGGGACTCTTGGCTTCCTCCATGAGTTGATCTGAAGAAGAAACTGCACCTCTGGAAGGCATTCCAACTCGCGGGAAAAGGAAAGCACGCAGCCTGGATGCTCCGTCTCGAGCCTCGTTCCGATCATACTCTTCGATCATATTCTCCACATCTTCATCGCAGCTGACGGATATAAGAGCATCCAGATCCTCGCTGGGGAGCTGGTATTTGAGCCATAGATTGGATCCAAAGAGCTTCTCCAGCTTGCTCATGAGCTCTACAAGAAACGATCTTGGAAGGATCAAGAGGAGAAAGCAAGAAGCGATCTTGGAAAGGACAATTCAAGCTAATCCAGCAGCACTTCTACCAGAGGATTCAAGCTAATCCAGCAACAAATCAACGAGAGAGAGGGAAGAGAAATCACCTGAGAAACTAATGTTTTTCTTGACGGAGACCAATCGAGTGTCGCCACCCACGTAGCGCAGCTGTCCATCGGCCTTGGGCAAGATCTTGCCGCCATGGCTGCACAAGAACTTGATGCGAGACCCAGAAAGCTCCTCCGCCGACTTCGCAGATGCTTGATCATCAGAGACGGAACCCATCTTGTTGTGCGCTCAGCAGCAGCAGCACCGGATCTCAGACTCAAGAAGCACAGAAACTCATCTCTCTGTGTCGCTCTCGCCCTCGCCCTCGCTCTGGAGTCCCTCTCTCCCTGTCTCCCGCTCCGTTTCTGCCCCTTAAGATGCCTCAAGCGGGAAAGTCTCTCTCTCTCTCTCTCTCTCGATGGGTGTCCTCCTTCTCCCCCTCCCCCCCTCGCTCTCTCTCTCCTTCTCTTTATATGCCCCCAGCGGACACCCCTCTCTCTCTAATGAGCTGGACGCGCTTCTCTCCCGCTCTCTGTCTCTATTATGTATCCATGTACATTTTAGTATCTCGCTCTCTTGGAACTCGGCGCGCTCTCTGTCAAGACGGCCACCTCTCTCAAGACGGCTACCTCCTTAAGAGGGCAACGCTCCCCTCCCCTCCCCTCCCCTCCCCCAACCTAATCCTGATGCAGAGAGGCGACAAAGAGCCAAATGGGCACACACGGAGCAGGCGCACGGAGGACGGGAAGGCAGAAAGGCGGCCAAGGTGAAAACGGCGATGGCGAATCGGCGTGAAACCGAAGGGGAAGGGGACTTCTTTTTGGGACCCTCCGATGAAAAGCAGAAGCTCCTCTGATGCAGAGAGAAAGACGGAGTAGAAACAGAGGAAGTGGCAGAGAGAAAGAGAGAGAAAGCCAAAAGAGAGCCATACAAAAAGAGAGAGAAAAGCCAAAAGAAAGCCATACAGAAAGAGAGAGAAACAAGAGAGAGATCGCATGTTGCCAACGTGGCCCCTTTTCCTACGTGTCATCCCACCAGCCACCTCCTCCTTATGTGTGGATCACGTCCACTGTCCACGTGTCCCCCTCTCCCCGCCCGCCACGTGGCCCCCTCCCCGCCAGATGTCAACTCCGCGTTGCCACGTCCCCGCCTCACATTGGTTATCTCTTTTCGGTTGTGCAAATCCGACGTGGCACGCTGGCTTTTCTGGTAAAAAGCATAAAATTCCTTTATACCCTTTTTTTATTTTTTTTTATTTGAAATTATTTTCCTAGGCACAACCCTTTTTCTTTCTTTAAACGCCTTTGAAAATCTCACCCCCAATATCTTCTTTCCCCCTGGGTTTGCTTTGACGTGGGCTCAGAATTGCATGCTTGGGTCATCACATGTTACCCACTCCCTCGACACTCGCTCCCTGGCTCTTGTAGCCAGCTCCATCCTCCTAGCTCTTATGGCCAGCTCCATCCTCCTAACCCCTCCCCTGGCCCCATCTTCTTGCCCCATAGGTTCTTTCCCTCCTTTGCTTCTATCGCCAGCTCCATCCCCCGTCCTTTTAACCTCGCCCTTCTCACCTTCCACCCCCTCCTTTATGCCCTTACCTCAAAAAGAGCACACATTTCTAGATGGCATGATTATGCGTTTCTTCTTCAATCCCAGCCTCGCATATTCAAAGAATATCAAGGACACTTGCACACTCATACCAACCTCCTCTCCACCTCATCTTTGGAACTTTTAAGCATGCATACTCTAATAGAGAGGCACTTTATCACAATGCTACACCCAAAGTTCCAAGATCAACCTATTAATAAATGCATTCTTTAGGATATAGTGGTCTACTATACCATTGTACCTTGTGTAATAGCGAGAGAGAGTCCCATTATGTTGACCCTAACAAAGTCTCTTTCCTAATTAAATCCATATGAATGCAAGAAGCATGTGAACAATTAAAAGTGGCTAGTAGACATGTAAATACTCACAAGTGGCAAGTAAACATGTAAACACTTACAAGTGGCAAGTAAACATGTAAACACTTACAAGTGGCTAGTAGATGATCAAACTCATGAGCTCCCACAATGTGCACTACCATGAACACATACAAGTGGATCTAAGTCATTAACTCCAACAATGAATTGAAAACTACTATAATAAGCACACGCATGTGCATGGGTGCATGCATGCATGCACACACAGGACATGTGCATGCACATATACACGCATGCGTGTGCACACACACTCACAATCATTGTTCAATTATTTAGCTATTATGCCATGGCACTTTTCAAAATCAAGCACTACAAAGAATCATCTCCTACGCACCTGGTTGCGTGACATAAGTTAATACCCTTGGCCTTATGTTGATCATCAATCACGACCAACTAGAGATAGGGTGGCATTTAGAGGGGAGGGAGCCTTAATAAAGTTTGGTCTTACGTTGATTGTCAATGACCATCCACCATTGTGGTTAGCATGGCTGACTCGGGGATAGACTAGCACTTAGAGGGGGGAAATCCTTGGTAAAATTTGGCCAAGGATTTCACCCCCTTGGCCTTACGTTGATCATCATTCAATCCTATGGTTAACATTTAGAAGGGGGAAGCCATTGTAAAAGCTAGCACCCCATTGTCCATTATTCCAATGCTTGGAAGACTCATGACTCATAATTGACTTGGGAATATGGCTCGGAAGTTGGCCCTTTCTTAGGTTGAGATCCTTACATGGAAGCCAATATTTCAATGGCCTCCACCCAAAGACTACTTGGATAAAATTTTCCCAATGGATACCTACTGCTTACTCTAAGACCTCTTCGTTTGTTCATGAATGCTTGGTTACTTGAAGAACTTCGCATGCCTATGGCATGCCATCCAGCTAGTTAGCCCACTAAAGAAGCTCGACATAGGTTGGAAACCTGCCTTACTTGGTGGTAGTAAAGGAGACAACTCTGACTTAGCTCTCATCTGGCCCTTGCTTAAAGGGGAGAAATCCCAAAACTTTTGTAAAATTTTTTATGTATGACTCCCCTTTTTAGGCTAAAAAATCGCACAATTATCATCTTCTTGAAGGATGTCAAGAATAAGATGTAGAGAGTGATCTTCTACTATTGTAGTAGTGATCTTTAAGGGAGGAACCCCCCTTTTTTTAATTGATGAAATCTTAGAAGTATCCTCTTCCTTTATCCCCCCAAAAGGGAAGGGATTCCACCCTTTCCTTCTAGGTAACCGAAAAAAGCCTAGGAAGTGTTGTGCCAAGGAGTTAAGACCAATTGTACATAATTTCAATGCTACTCAAGCTCCTTATTAGTTGTACCTCCTTATCAACTATACTGCCTGTGTGCACGCTTTAATTGTTGGACTACAACCCCACACATTATGGGCCATTTCTCTTTTCCAATTGTACGCAATGGTGGCATTATACAACCTACATATCTCTATAATATTAGGGAAATCTAATTTCAATTGACATCTATAGCCTATTGTTTTTTATTCACGCAGATTTCAAGGCTAAGGAATCCCTACCTTGTTCATATGATGTGAACGACAATGTCTCGATAGTTATTGAATGATTTGACATTTATGTTCATGAGTAGTGTGGGCCTCAACTAGTAGCTTCCTCAAACCTTTGACACACTTTTTTGTCCTTAAAAAGTCTTCTAGCTTTGGCATGCTAATTTACATGCTTCCTTGAGGCTTGTTAATATATCCAAGTTCTATAGCTTCTCAATATCTCATTTGAAGTTGAGCTTCAATTTCTTTAAGGTGGGGGTCAATATAGCTTTACAAGCCAAACTAATAAATGTTGTTAATTAAGAGGGTTGTTTATTGTCCACTATCTTTGTTGAATGTATTGGTTGGTAAATCATACATTCAATGTTATTCCACCATTCTTGAATGTGGACTCTACCAAAAAGTCTAAAAGCCAACATTAAAAGCATTTATGAAGGACATATTCATTATGATTTTGACCTCTAAAGAGAACCATGAATGATGACCACTTTGCTATCTTGGAAATCTTATGAATGATGATCGCTTTGCTAGCTTGGAAATCTTATCGCTTGAATATTTTCATATATTCAAGTAAATATAATTAGAAAGGTATAGCATACACCATTCATCCTTGAAAGCACTTGTTGTAGTCTTAATGCTAGTCCAAGGTGCGCATATATTTATTAACTAAGTTTGGAATATATCATGTGCTCCATATGTTTAGTGACTAGGTATGGAATATACAATGTGCTCCATGTTGATCATATATATGTTGAATGAAGCTAATTAAGGTAGGGCGAGGAAGTATGCTTTCAGTCGAGCATATTATTATATAATGTGGAAATGAACACATTTTCCCAAAGAGGCACTCAAGTGTAAGAAAGATAAAGAACACATCATCTTCAATCCTTACGTTATGATCATTTGACTCTCGTGTGAACATGTATCTTTCATCTTTGAATCTAGTTGCCAAAAGTGTGTTGATTAAGTTGATATGATCCAAAGTTGTTGATTTGTAAAAAATATTATCATAAAGCTCCACATTTTATAATGGCATACAAGAAACAAAGATCATGTTTCATTTTAAAGACCCAACCCTTCTCATAGATTTGAAAGCAATATTTTGAGATTAAACTAGAGAATAAAAATTGCAAAACATAATTGTAGTCATTGACAAAATCGGTTGATAGCCTCGAGGCATATGGACAACATCTAATTAGGGGCAATACTAAGTATTTGGTGTATATTTGCATCCATAAGACGATCACATTTCAAAACATATGTTTATCTTAGATATATTTATGTTCCATTTTGGTGAGAACTACATTTTCTTGTCACTCTAGTCACATTTATTGTATTGTACCATACTCCCTTTTTTTAGAAACACTTTTATGGATTAAACTGAAAATTGTAGATGCTCAAAGCAAATAACACATTTTTTCTTGTTTTGTTCGCCTAATACAAAATTCTCTTGTTGTTGTGTTTATGAATTCAATGGAGAGTCATGCATAACCATTTTTATGGATAAAAACTAAAAATTTTAGATGCTTAACTCAAAGCAAATAACACATTTTTTCTTGTTTTGTTTGCCTAATATGAATTGCCCTTTTTGTCGTGTTTATGAATTCATGCATTTGATCTCCCCTTTAAAAGTACATACAATTTTTCTTGCTTTAAACCTTTTCTATTCGACTACCTTTTCAACTTGAATCTATGTCCTTTGGTCCTTTGTAATTGTAGTAAAAGATGCAAAGAGTGAAAAACATAACTCATGGGTTATCACGATCCAAATCAGACATCCAAAGAAGGAATGAGCACTTCATGGGATCACAAAACCTCTATATCTTAATTGTATAATCCTTCCCATAAATCAACTCACGTAGTAGCAACGAGTGTTCTCTCTTTTGATGTAGATCTCACTACATCTTGTTTTGAAAAAAATATTGTTCTTTTATTACCACCTAAACTAACCTCATGACTCAATTTGCATGCCCTTAATAGATTTTATCGATAAACTATTGGTAAATAATTATAATAATGTGAAACCTATTAGAGTAATGGTTATTGCTTTTCTTCCATAGGATCTTACTCTATGTGGAGAGAAAATTGTAGGAGCTTATGTAAGGTGCATTGTTTATGGATTCTATACATCATACCTCAAACTAGGCTTAACTTAACGTCATCATGAGAATGCTACCCTAGATTAAGGATACCCTCATTTAGAAATTTTATACATTCAGTCAACATAATACATTAGTTACTCTCTCCTGACCTGCAACTCACTAGCTACTGTGATCATTGTTGCCCTTCTTTAATTTGCTTAACATGGCCTTAGAGCTTTCAATATTTTCAGAGTTAGCTCAGCACACGAAGTTGATGGGTGGCTAGTAGGTCTCTCTAACAATGATCGTAGTCACCATCTGGCACGGCATCATCTTCACTCTGCACACCATGTAGGAGCGTGGTACTTTAGGATCAAAAGTGACCATTGAAATGCGGGATCGTTTCTGCAAGGCCTAGCCTATAGAATTCTTTAACACAGCTTCCATGAGAGGCATTCACTTGATCTTATGTCAGACACATCAATGTTTAGTTTAAGCTTGTTTTCATCCATTATCTCTTGATTTGGTGGATAGCTTGTTCATATCGAGCTCATTTGTAAAAAAGAAGAGCATTGTCTCTTCAAGCATGACATAAAGAAAGAGAGTTCCACCATCAATGTAAACTGTTTTTGAAGTACTCGTATGTTTTTGGAGGGTTTGTCATTGTGTAGGAACATAATCATTTTGGGAGTTGTCAAACTCAGGTTGAAAGGAGAAAAGGGGAAGCCACATCATTTTAGAAGAGCCTACCATCTCACAAAACAATTGTGAGGAGAGATAACATCGATGCAAATATTCTATATAGCTTCAAGGAGACCTGGATTTTTTATTTGTCAAGTAAATCCTTGAATAATACTTAACTTGTAATTTTCTCCTTAGAAACAATCAATAAACTAGAAACCATTTAGGTCATTTTTATCTTTGAAAGCATGTCATCACTTGGGCCTATGTTTGAAGCGATTTGTTGTGCCATCATGAGGGATACCGAATCTTGAGCTTGGACCTTATTTTCCACCAATTTTATGTTACTTTGATCAATCCTTTCAAGATGGGTTTCAAAACCTATAGGAAAATTTAGAGTGATTTTCAAGGCTATTTTGGGGATTTTGTCGACAAATTGGAGACAGACATTTACTTTTTAAGGGAGACAAACATACACCACAGGCACACATTGCTGAATAATTTAGTTGACTACTTTCCTTCTTATCAGTATTTTACTTATAGTGGTGACTGAACTTCCAATGAAGCCCAAGGTACTTGAATCTTAAAGGTTTCTAAGCACCACATCTATGTCGAAAATGTCAAGGCATGATCTTCTTAATGGAAATAGCAAAGCTAGTGATAGTAATCATCCAAATTTTCAAGATAAAAGTAGCAAAGCTATTGACAAAAGCTATGCAAAAAAGTTGTGGAGTATAACATTTTGGGGAGCACCTAAACCTAAAGGTGACCAATAAAAGATGAAGAATGGCATGCCAAAGGAGGACTTGCAAGAAATATGACCAATTCCAACATTAAAGATCATATGATTTTGATTGTCTGAGATAAGAAGAATCCAACTAATGCTTGGAAAGAGTTGGAGAATAGATTCATAGCAAAGAACATGTTAAGGACCACCATTCTTGAGAATAATTTGAACTAACAAAGAGAAATATAGCAAAGAGTGGAACAGAGTACTTAACAATAAACAAAATAGTACAAATTAATTTGAATCCATCAAAAGGTAGACATCCAGATTTGGGAATAAATTGCATTAAATGATCTTACAAAAGAATATGACTAGTTTGTTACCGCAATAGTTACCAAAGAATATAGTCTACCAACTTTAAATATTGTGGTAGACAAATTAAAAGGAAGAATTCTACTTATAAACAAAGGAGGACAATCTTTTGTAGGTAGAGATAGAGGATTCAATAGAGGAATATTCAATCCATGATGAGGTAGATTGAGTTTCAAAAGAGGACATGACAATCTTGATGCATCATCATTAAGCCAAGAGGAAGAGGGAACCTAGAAAGAGCAACATTGCGCAAATGATACCTGATAATTGCAATTATTGCGGCATCTCATGAGATTGGGAGCTAGACTGCACAAAGAAACAACAAGTGAATCAAACGACAAAAATAGATAGTAAGTCATTTGTGGTATGAAACAAAACCACAACAATAATACCAAGGTGATAAATGTTTCTATCAACATTAAAAAGCCAAGGGAAAAATAAAATATTAATGGTCGCATCAACCATGAGAAGATGGCATAGGTGAGGGGACTCAAAAACCTTTCCACGTCAACGTTTCAAGCGTTTTGCCCCATTTTATTCATACAAATAAGCTATTCGTACGAATAACCTACTAGCTCACCCACCTTTCATAGGTACCTTCTTCGCCCTTGTTTGCAACTGGCACCCATCTCTCTTGCGAGACTTGTGTGTTGCAGTCTTTTTTTATTTATTAATGTTTGTTTTATTTTGTTTTGTGTTTTGGACTAGCACTCATCTCTCTTGCGAGAGTTGTGTGCTGCAGACCTTTTCCAATAATTAATGTTTGTTTTTTTTGTTTTGTATTTTGGACTGGCACTCATCTCTCTTGCGAGAGTTGTGTGTTGCAGTCTTTTTTATTAATTAATGTTTTGTACTGTATTTTAGAGTCTAGACTGGCACTCATCTCTCTTGCGAGAGTTGTGTGTTGTAGTTTGTTTTTATTAATTAATGTTTTTTTTGTATTGTAGTCAATTTCTATATAAATAATTGTTTTTTATCTAAGGCTTGCACTCATCTCTCTTAAGAGAGTTGTGTGTTGCAGTCTCAATTTTTATAAACATGTTTGTTTGTAGGATCTCTTGGGTCTGCACTCATCTCTCTTAAGAGAGTTGTGTGTTGCAGTCTAAGCTTAGCAATGTTTTCATATATGCTTATTCTGGCACTCATCTCTCCCTTGAGAGTTGTGTGTTGCAGTCTAAGTTTAGAGATGTTTTCATATACACTTATTTTGGCACTCATCTCTCTCTTGAGAGTTGTGTGGTGCAGTCTAAGTTTGATATCATGTGATGTGCTCATAAACACTTAGTCTAGCACTCAATTGAACCTTGATAGTTGTGTGTTGTTGCAGTTGAAGCCTAGTGTTAGATGTGAAGCCTGTGATTTGATTTTCTGTAGTCTATTACATGAGTTGAGTTTGAGTTGAGAGGTTTTACCTAGGTCATTTTTGGAATTTCTTGCATTGTTAATTGTTATGGCTTAATCAAATTTTTATCGCATCTGGCAACAAAATTCTTTTTTGAATTCTGTGTTGCAACTTATTGCATACTAGATGGCTCACGTGGGTGAGAAGAGGAAGTTTTAGCATCCTGATCTTAGTAAGACTCAAAGGAAGGTGCTGAAAAATGAGAATGTGCACATATTAATGAATGTCGATCAGGACATCATTGAGATAGCTTTCAACAATGGTGAAAGCGGTGTACAAAATTTGGCTAGGACAATGGTAGAGCGTGGAGTGATGAGGGCCCGTGTGAACGATATCCACATGTATTTCCAGTAGAGTATATAGATCAATTCATGCACCACTTCACCTTGGAGAGTCGACGATGCCTTGGTCAAATAGATCGAGAAATCATAGGACGTGCATGTGATGGGAGACGTGGAACAGGTGGAGGAATTTCTTGTGGGTGTGGAAGAACTTGGGGAAAAGGGACACGGGAGAAGACAGGCTGTGGTGGATGCATTGGTGCATATGCGTGGTGTGGCTGCAGTGATGCTTGTGGCTGCGGTGGATGCAATGATGCTTGTGGCTGTGGTGGATGCAATGATGCTTGTGGCTGCGGTAGTGCTTGGGGGCGTGAGTGCATTGATGGAAGGGAGGACGAGGAAGCTCCTTTGCCTTTGAAACCTCGCCACACATGCTTAATGTATGTGACCCTGGCTTCTACATCGGGACCCTCCAAGAGTGTAGAGCTTGGTGTTTGAACTAGTTTGAGGGGGGTTACCTAGCAGGTAGTAAGGAGAGCTAGTAGAAAGAGATGAAAGGAAAAAGGAGAGTGTTAACATCCACAGAGTACAGCCGCCAAATACAGGGTAATCAATGAGTAAAGGTGACCAAGTTGAATGATCTACATCAACAGGATAAGCTCAAGGGAGTTTGATACCCAAATACACCAAGGTCAATGATTATAAGCAATGTGCACATGGAAGGATTATAGCTCAAACTCAGGGAGTTTGATCCCTAAATACCCAAAGACCTGCTCCAAAGTCCAAGGATTCAAGGATAGGCTATATGTTTCAGCTGCCCCCACTCGGAACAAGGAGGTGCATACCAGGAACAAGGAGATGCACACTTTTGGGCCACGAAGAGTGCATGCACCTTGCACTGTTCAGCTCCACATCCACAGGAAACAGCGATGCCAACAAAAATAGCCACAGAAGGAGTATAGCTCAAACTCAGGGAGTTTGTTCCCTAGATATTCCGAAGAAAAGGCTTCTCCACAACATTTAGGGTTGTCGTGGGGTGTCTCGCGAAAGCCGAGCCTCGTCACTTCAGGATTTGAGCCTAGTCTACGAGGTTCAAACCACAAATAGGTGAAGTGCTGAGGGCTTTTCGAGAAATGTGTCTCATGCTAAGGGCTTACCGAGGAATGTGGATGATCAAAAACTACGAGCTGATCCATGCTAACATTTGAAGAATCTGCATCCGATCTCTCTCAAGACCAATGAGGCTCAAGTCGACATCATACACTAGTACATACCTTGTGGTAGTAAATGGTTGAAGAAGGTTCTCTTTCCACTCACGGATCTCATCCAGAGTCATGATTGGTGTATCATCAATTGTGTGATGAGAATAACTCCATGCTGGAGGTGGTCTGGTGCTCTGTGCAAGAGGCTTACCCGTGTACTAGTGAGAGTGTCTACCCATGAGAACATTGTGTGAAAGCTGCCACCATTGAGGGGCTTACGTGAAATTGTCAAAACCAAGTCATGGTGGAATAACAATAGTGTATCAAAAGGATCAAGCCTGTAATCGAATGATGAAAACTATGTCGGGATAGCCGAGAGGCTGTACAAGGCTGATGTGTATGTGTATGGGAACTAATGCCAGAAATAATCAATAAATATGACTGTACATGGGTGGCATATGTGCATGCAAGAAGAATTCAACCATCCTAAATTTGAGAAAGATCACTCTGCGAAGTGTCACATTGAGGTGCTGAAGTGCCAATTGCCAAAAGACTGAGCTGGTGTCAGTGTGTGAATGTGTACACGATGATAGATCCGATGGGACTGACATCGATGGGAACTAATCGGGTAATGAAAAAATGGCCTACTTGGTTTGGGGGATTTGGATCTCCTCTATGGCGGTGCTAGTCTATAGCTAGACTACACATCAAAGTGCAAAATGCAGCAAATTGAGTTTTAGTTCATTCATTTTATGTGCTAGAATCGCTACAATGGATTACGAGGTGGTTTTGATGATGTGATTTTAATGATGCTGACTTGTGGAAATGTCAAATGGTAGGTCTGAGGTTTTTAGTGCGTAGAGCACAATCTAACAATCATTTTTGCTTTTTGGATCACTGTGAAATTCGTCTTGGATCAAAAGTTATGGCTCCCTGAAGGACAGGCCAAACTTTGTCTAAGGAGAGGGTCCAAATTGATGATGTGGCATTGTGTGGTGTGTTCACATATTGTGTGCACTGTGTGCCTATGCAGAGGCAACTGTGCCTAGCAGGAGCGCTGACTGTGCTGCTAACTGGACTGCAAAGATGACATGGTAGCTGACTGGGCATGTTGACTAGATCCCAATTTACCAAGGTTAACCAAACCTAACCACAATCCATGTGACAGAAGTTTGGTCAAATCACTAACTCCAGGTTAACTCAAGTAACCCTGGTTCAATGCTATCTGCCATGTGTCATTTCCTTGAGCAGACCCTACCCTGACTTGACCAAGGGTTGCCAAGCTCTGTCAAAGTTTGTGGGATGCTGACAGAATCTATTTGTGTCAAAATTTGTCGAAATTTGTTGGAGCGCTTAGAGGGTACTGGCATAACATCAGACGATGGAGGCACTTGAGGTTGTAGAAGCGTGGGCTATCGTTGGACGCGGGAGGCACGGTTGGAGCAGATGGCTACCCGAGAGTAGTTGGCGCTGAGGAGAGCAGTTGGAGTAGAAGCGATGCTTTTGGAGTCATTTGTAGACTAGGAGTTGTCATTCAAGCCGCCGTGAGCTTTTGTAGAGCTTTGCTGGTGGAGGTTTGAAGCATCATAGGTGAGAAAGGAGACGACAAGTGAAGCCAGGGAACATCCCGAGGCAAGTTTCCAAACAAGGAAGCATTGCTGAGCCTCGCGTAGACGAGCAGAATCCTTTGCGGATTTGGGTTCATCGAGAATTCGTTGTTGATGATCACTCCATACTTTATAAAACTCCCCACTCGCAAACGGATGGCCTGGAATGTATTCGAGCCGCTCGAAACCCTTGCTTTTGGAACGGATACATTGTAGAGCTTACAGGTCTTGTGATGGCCGAATTGTTGGAAAGCCGCGAGCTGGATTTTTGCAGACACTTCTGTTGGCGTTGCCCGTTCTTGGGTCGTTGCACGTCCTTGATTTCATGTCTGCTAAAGCTTCACGATTGCAAATGGATAGCATCAGCAGCTCGGATCTCTCCTCCTCCACACTATGGCTTGGGCAAAGCGGTACCGTCGGTTGTTGGAGGCAACGGAGACTGCATTCATGGAGCCTTTGAGGCAGACCGTGTCTGTTGAATGCAGATGTCTGCTCATCCGGTTGGTTTGTTGAAGAGGCAATTTGGCTACAGCATGATTTGCTCTAGAGAACCACGAGTCATTGAGGGGTCATAGAAGCCGAGGTCTAGGTGCTTGTTGTTGTTGTTACAGGTCCCAACACTAAAGAGGAAGTTTCTCTCGTTGACGGCTTATCTTCTTTGCAATAGGCTTTCTTCTTGCTGAAGTAGACTTTCTTGTTGCTAAATAGTGTCACCTACAGCAGATTTCAAGGCTGAAGGAGGCTTCAGAAACGTAGTGTCTCTCCCCTTATCTCTTTCAAGAAACCTTACACCTCGGATCCACCTTACAAACTGAGAAAACACTCAAAACTCTCTCAAAGAACTCAAATACTAAAACAAGCATGACTTGCTCTCCATAGCTCAGAATGAAGAGCTTTTTGAAGCAAGTCGGAGAGGGGAATGAGCTCTACAAGATGAACTTGAGAAGATGATGAAGGTGCCTCATAGAGAGGACTTGCTATAAGCTAGCACTATAGGTAGAGCGCTCCAAATGGCAACTTCTTTTTGAGCTCCTCCTAATGAGCTTTCTGCATCGACAGCTGCTCCCACTAACAGCACCAAGCAAAGCAACAGCTTCAACAAGGCACCACAGCGAGCTCCACGACTCAAATCAGCAGGCCGATCTACAACTCTCTACAGCACTAATGATGACTGCCATCGACAAAGAACCGGCTTCAACCTATGCTCCTGCAAGGTAAACCGGCCTCTACACAAGGCAATCAATCAAGGTAGCCCTCCAGCCTACAAACGGAATGGCATACTATGATGATCCTCAGGCTCCACAGCAGTTGCCGCCATCAAGCAGGCTCCCGGCATATTCATGAGCTTCAACGTCAACTCCAGCAACTGCGACCTTCCAAGCCATCGGCCATGATTTTGCTGACGATTTTGAGGATGATGTCCAGGGAGATGGAAGTGGAGGCAGCCGGCATCGGTCATGGTGTCCCAGGCATGGCAGGAACGGGTAGAGTACTGATTCTCAATGTAGAGGAAGTGCTGAGCACGACGGATGGAGATTGCGCCACAGCCACACTACCTCGACGGAACAGCAGCGGCCAAGCCAGCATACTGTGGTTTTGCACGTTGGCGATCTGATTGTCGATTTGTTCGTGAACGAAGTTTGTGGACTGGCTTCGAACCAATGTGTGTTCAGCAGCATAGCACCTAAACCGGCTGCATAACCGGCCAGGACGGCCTTCTCTAGACCAGAAGACGACTGAGAATACTCGGACCTCCAATCGACGAGCCTTACCTTGAACGTGCTGCTCCATGGAACTAAATCCGTCATCCTCCTTCGTGTCGCCGACGCACAGAAGCTTCAAGATTCCCTTTTCCAAGGCTTACCTTAGGCCACGTGGAAATGCCACATGGCAGATAAGGTGTGGTAAAGGTTCACTATGGCTAGGTTCAGTGCTTAGACCATAGTTAAGTTTGATTATGCCACATGGCAGAGTGCCACATAAGCATGCATAGTGAGCAGTGCCACCTAAGTACAGATCAAGCACAGTTTGAATTTTGCATGTGAATCCCTGTGCCACATCATCAAGGACCATTTCTCAATTCGACAAGCCATAACTTTCAATCTAGGAAGAATTTGCACACGCTCCAAAAAGAAAAAGTGATCATCTTTTTGAGCTCTACACGTCTGTCAAGTCAGAACCACTGTACGCAATTAGACACTGCCAATATTGAAAGAAATCAATTGGTAAGACCTTTGCAACAAATGACAAATCAAAGCATGAATGCACACATCACTATCATAAGCATGCCAAAAGCACAAGTGCATGAGATGACCATAGAATAGAAAATGGCATCCACACATAAAGCGTTAAGGCACATGGAAGAACAAAGCATCATGCATCAAGCAACATTAAGAAAAAAAGCAAACGCCATCGACATCAAGCATTGAGAAGCAACAACCTTGCCACCTTTAGCCTATATTCTTGTAAATCAAGCTTGACCACCTGAGAGTAGCTATGAAAGAACCCAAGGGAGGTATTGACATGTAAAAGCCACACTTGACCACCTTATGTAGCTTAAGGTATGCACTAAGGGGAGGTGATGGAATGTAAACTCACATTTGACCACCTTGCGGTAGCCAAAGGATCATGGCACCAAGGGGAGGTGTTGAGATATGGTACCATGTGCACATAGATTAAAGGCTAAGGTATGGTATAGGAAAGAATTAAAGTAGCCACCCTAGGATGTGGACTACACGATGTGGATCAAGGATGTCCACAAGGAGAGATGTGGATCAGAGGATCCCACATGTGTTGACTATTCTAAGGGCACTCTCTATATAAGAGGCCTATCATGTATTGTTGACTATACATTGCAAGAGATATAGATTTCTATCTCCCTCTCATGTCTTATTTAGTGTTCTTTGAGCCTCCATAGTTCTTATGCTCATCTAGTCACACTAGGTTTAGCACGATCTTTCATTCTTTGACACCTCCGTCAATTACATTCTCTAGCCTATTCAACTTCATATTTGCCTTTCATTTGTTGATGATCATGATTTTAGAGGCTTTGGCCTCCATTCTATCTTCTACTCATATTGAGCACCCTTTCGTTGTTGCTACTTGAAGATGATGGTGGTGGTTTTGTTACATATGTTACCTTAGGGACCGAATTATAACTATTCCAAGGTAATATCCTTGGGCCTCTAGTAGTCTTGTGGGAACCCAACAATATTGTACCTTCCTTGTTGGATGGCATTGTTTTGTTCTTCGATTAGGTCGTCCCCACTTGGTTTAGCACTACTTGGTGACTATGTTTACACCAACTCCTCGATCCAAGATTGCAGTCATGCTCTTACCTTGGTAGGAGATAGGAAGTACTGCGTTGGTGTTGTCACTTTCAAAGTATTGGACCAAAGACCTAATAGGTACCTGGGGAAATTGTTGGGAGTTGATTGGGGGTTTTCCTATCTTAGGATCAGTGGACTTAGGAGCTACTATTTGCCCTTTCATCCAATCCAAGAGCTCTCTCCATAGAATGGAATTACCCTGTAATAGTGTCACGATGGGCATCTTGATCTCAGTGGGGATCGGAATGTAGCTAGTCCAGGTTGTGGAATTATTTCACTACCAATCGATTGTGGCTCTTCAAACCTGTAAAAGGGTCACATACTATCCTCTTCTCTTGCTTGGTGTCATGCATGGTCCTCCTAAAACATCATATGCCTTAGCAGTGAACATCCCGCCGATGGACCTTGTGATTGTTCTTTGTCTACTCTTTTGAGTATAGGGGAGAATTTAGGGTCAATGGTCTCTAGCCCCTTGCTGGCCCTATGGGGGAGGATTTAGGGGGGGCCAGCAAGGGGCTAGAAACCATCGACCCTAAATCATCCCCCATAGGATTTAGGGTCAATGGTTCACAATGGGCGTTCAAGTGTTTGATTCCCAAATAGACTTGGTCTCCTTTTGCTTGACCTCATAGAGCTGTGGTTGAGTGGACTCCACTTGGGTCCACTAGGGGCAAACCCCACTATGAAGGACTTTCGCAACGTGTCCCAATTACTTTTCTCCTCTAGACTCAGTGCTCTAAACCATTGTCCATCTTTGCCATCAAGGCTTAAGCCAAAAGCATTAACCTTGTCTAGATCCCCTGTATCATCAGATGTTTCACATATCTATTTAAAATGCCCAAAAAGGAAGACTAGGTCTTGTCCCCCTAAGAACTTGGTGATTAACTTTGAGATCATGATGGGTTGGATTTACTTCTAGAAGGGTTTTAGTCTCTCCCCATAAATGTTGGAGGCATGGCCCCCCTTCCTAGTGCTTCCACTAGAATCTAATTGCCTCATCAATAAGTACCATTTGTGGAGTAGGCAAAGCTCGAGGATATGGTGTCTGTGCTTTGTACATTGGTGGTCTCAATGGAGGGTTCCATGTATTTGGTGGATGTACGAATGTATAATTTGAGAATCCTGACCCACTATGCTTTTGGATTATGACTTGAGGTTGATTGGGCCTAATGGGTTAGGGCTAAAGGTTCTTTAGGGAGTGGCACGCTCACCCCAAGCATAAGCCTATAAGGGATGGTTGTTGGGTATGGAAGACCTCCCATGTTCTGTGGCCAAGTAGGAAATGAAGGGACTTCATATGTGGGAGGTTGTGGACCTTTTGGACCACTCCTTTGTCCACTTTGTTCTGGCATTTGAAACTCTTGGGGGAGCCTAGGGACAAATACACCCCTATATGACTGGCTTTCATTAAAAAATAAATGTGATGGTGATTGATTTCCAATAGATATAATGGGACTTGGTTCCCTAATTGCTTCATGCATCGATGGTTGGGCTAACACATGAGCTTCCACTGGTACCCCATTCTCCCTAGCAAATGGGTTTAGCATGTTTATTGGTTCTGGTAATCCAAGTCTACCCATAAAATTGGATAAGGTTTTCCTTAATCTAGTTGTTGTAGATGGGGTAGGAGGCTAGGGATCATTAAGGATGGTGCTTGGAGACACTAAGGCTCTAATATCGGTGGGTTCTCCCATGTCTCCACATCCAGGCTTATGGACTCTTTTGTAGACAGGTCACCTCGTAGTGGTCACTAAGGCTCTAATATTGGTGGGTTCTCCCATGTCTCCACATCTAGGCTTATGGACTCTTTTGTAGATAGGTCACCTTGTAGTGGTCCCTGTAAGGCACAAGAATCGACTTTTGAGCTTGCTGACCCTAAGGATGTAGAGCTAGGGGGGTATTTGAGGCACTATACTCAGGCTTAAGGTTAGCTCCTAAGACTCTTCTTGATCTTAAGTGCATGTATTGGTCAGCGTAGT
The DNA here is from genome assembly GCF_047967505.1 of Dipteris shenzhenensis. Classification (NCBI taxonomy): domain Eukaryota; kingdom Viridiplantae; phylum Streptophyta; class Polypodiopsida; order Gleicheniales; family Dipteridaceae; genus Dipteris; species Dipteris shenzhenensis. The sequence continues at coordinate 35,732,720 of NC_141624.1, read as the reverse complement.
TGAGGCCCTAATTCAAAGTCGATTTTGCTTCGACACGAGGTCAAGGGGCGGCTGATCAACTACTCCCAATTTTTCTGCAACTGATCAACTGTAGAAATCTTTTTTCAAAATCTACAGTTGATCTACAAATCCTTTTTCCTAAATCTACAGAGCTGATCAACTGACAATTTTTGGTCTCCTCGTTAATGCTAACACAACGACTTGCTAATGTAGCGAGTCGATAGCACAACAGGTTAGATATAGTAGCAACTTGATAAGGTGGTGACTTGATAACACAACAACTTCTTAACCCAACGAGACTAGCTAACTTGGAGAGTGGCTAATGTGGCGACGAGCTAACGCAAGCGATGACTGGCTAATGCAGCAATTGGCTAATGCAACGAGCTTGATGTGTCAATTTCTTAACGCAGTGACTACTTAACACGGCGGCTGGCTAACATAGCAACTGGCTAACGCAACTATTGGCTAACGCAACAATTGGCTAATGCAGTGACTTAATTAATGCAGTGACTGGCTAATGAAAGCTTATCATAGCAAGTCCTCAAGTTGCTGCATTAGCCAGTCTGCCGCATTATCTAGTCATCTCTACATTAGCCAGTCGGTGCCTTAGGTCAACCACTAGATAGGGTTTGTTAGCCTAGTTAACACATGGCCCTTATCCTTTTAACACATCACCTTTCATGACACGTAGGCACATTGGCCGCATCAATAGGAGATCAACAGGCATTGACAATTGACTACCATGTCATTACAGCTATCTACCATGTTAGCCCTAGTCACCCAACCATGGTTATGTTGGTTGATAGAGAAAGCAATGAGGCACAATGAACTAATCTTTAGTCATGAGTGGTTACATATATAGGCAACTGCCTCCATGTTGGTAGATCCCACATCCACAATCATCTCCATGATTATCTCAATCATTCACCTCCTATGATCACTCACACATCACACCAACCTGACATACCTAACTGCTAAGTCACTAGAACCTTCTAGCACACCTACACTCACACACTCCTTGCATAGGACTCCAAGCCCATAGGCATACACACACACACATCAATTTGCCCCTTCATTCCCCCCCACAAATTGATGACCTCATCCCTCAGCAATAGTACATGGGATGCTCCATGGCTCACCCACCATCATGTGGCAACACACATGGCCCCAACCTGTGACTCACTCTTAGGATTCTTGGTTTACAACTGGGAGATAGACAATGACTATGTATGGAAAGCCCAATGAGTCCAACAAGGAAAGACTAACAATCATTTAAGGATGGACTATCCATGGTAGAGAACCATTATTGACCTCACACACACATAACTTAGAAAACATATGGATCCTCACCCTTGTCAGAATTGACTTGGGTGTTGTAAGCAGTGAGAGCTTTAACATTCTCTGGTTCTTCTTCTTCTTCAATCTCTGCTTCTTCAACAAGGTTGGCTGAACATCTCTTCTTTGCATAACATTCTTTTTCAAAGTGTCTAGGTTTGCCTCAAAAGTTACACTTCATTTTGCTCTTTTCCTTGAAGTTGCTTTTGGCCAAATATGCCCCTTCTTTGTAATCACTTCTTTGTTTGATCTTTCTTTCCTCTTCTAAGAGGAATGCTTCAATTTCCACCAAACTTATCTCTGGTATATTGGCGAGTGTGGTTACAATAATGCCATATTCTTCAGTGAGACTTCTAAGTAAGATGGCAATTACAATATCTTCATCAAGATTAAACTTGATGCCAGATAACTGTGTCAAAATGCTCTTCATTGAATTTAGATGTGAAGAGATGGATTCTCCTCTATCCAATTTTAAGCCAAAGAACTGGATAAGCAAGCTAAACTTAGAGCATCTTCCCTGTGCTCCAAAAACATGCTCAAGATGAGTCCATGTAGTATGAGCAGTCTCACATCCATCAATGTGGTGGATAAAAGAATCACTCAAACCAAGAGCAATTATAGCTAGTGCTTTTTCATCTTTAGAAAGCCATGAAGCTTCTCCTTCCCTAGTTATAGGTTTAGTTTCTTTTCCATTAGCCACCTTCCATATTCCCTTTTTCATGAGAATAAATTTCAGTTTTGTTTGCCAAGTGTGAAACCCCTCTCCTTCAAATTTATCTACTTTGAGTTTGGAGGCCATTTGGGAAGGTCTTACGAATTTAATGGCAATGTCTAATCCCTTTACAAGAGATCAATATTTCTAAACAAAGAAATCACCTTCACCATATAGATGCAAATTGCAAGATAAGAATTTAGAAAATCCTCATTGTTTGGCATATGCATAACCAATTGGCTTCTCCCACAACCTCTTAACTGGGGTCTTCTTTACCTTGTACTTTGTCTTTGTAGTCTTCTTGGCATTTGAAGAACTTTGAGAACTTGGAATTTTGTCAAGAAATCAACATCAACTGAACTTCAAAGAACATTCTTTGAACTGAAAAAGGAATATTTGAATCTCTGATTTGAATTTTAACTCCTCAAGCATCAACTTAGCATTTAGTGTAGCATCAAACTTCGAAAATAGTCTATAAATGCTTGCAGAAAACAGAGGAACCTTGAAGGATTGCTACCTCACTCCACAAAGCATCAAGCAGAGGGAATTTATTGTGCAATCAATGGTACTTGGAAGTAGAAGACTCAATGCAAGTCTCAGACCAAATGAAGCTTCACACTTCTAGGGGCAACAACATCTTCTCCACCTCCAAAAACCACGCCTTCTTCAAAACCCGACTGGTTTTTCTTTAGTTTACCCTCATTTCGTTGACCATTTGCCCTCAAAATTCACCAACAGGTAGTCCATAGAGTCGCCTAAGTGCACCTCATACTATTTTGGGAATGGAGGCTCCACGGAGCAAGCTGAATCGTCAAAAAGGGCGCAGAATGGAGCGAGTCTCAGCATGGGCTATAGAAGCAATAATCCTTCAATTACTCTCAGGTGGAAGCATGCCCTAACTAGGGGAATCTACAGTTGAAAGGGCTGGAGCAATGGTGGCTTGTAGGAGGAGAATGAGCTTAAGTCAGTTCATGGGAGGAAGGTGGAAGAAAACTCCATTTGGGGAAGAAGAGAGAATCTAGAGGGAATCTTCAAAGAATCTCATGCATGCTCTTTCTAGGCACTAGGATTCTCAGCAAGCTTTGATACCACATGTTGGTTGATAGAGAAAGCAATGAGGCATAATGAACTAATCTTTATTCATGAGTGGTTACACATATAGGCAGCTGCCTCCATGTTGGTAGATCCTAGATCCACAATCATCTCCATGACTATCTCAATCAGTCACCTCCTATGATCACTCACACATCACACCAACTTGACATACCTAACTGCCAAGTCACTAGAACCTTCTAGCACACCTACACTCACACACTCCTTGCATAAGACTCCAAGCCCATAGGCATACACACACACACACATCAATTTGCCCCTTCAAGTTAGTCTAACTCAACCTTTCCTACCATATCATCGGCTATAGTTAAGTGCCACATTATCTATCCATGTGGTAGTGCCACATCACTAGATGCCATGTCATCACTATCCACATGGCAATGATATGTCATCATCCTGCGACCTCAGTGCTTGTCACATCATCTGACACATGGTAGTGCCACATCATCTATTGGGCACCTCATTGCTTGCCACCTCACTTGACATGTGGCAGTGCTAGCCTACTATGCCTCCTTAGCATCGATGCTTCACAAGCACACTACATGTGACCACCCACTGCCACATCATCATTTTTGGGCACTTTTGAGGTCAAAATTTGGCTATCCTTCTACAGACCGTATCTTTTAATCTAGGTGGAAGTTGGAGGCACTCCAAAAAGCAAAACACACCAGCTCATGCTCTACACACTTGTCACCTCATATTTAAAATTTGGGATTTCCACTTTATTGTATTTGTAGAAACCTCTTCATTGGCACCCCTCATGATCAGATTGCATCTGCTCCAAACCCAGCACACACAAACCAAAATCAAGATAAAATTTATTTTGCTGCTTTTTATCTTGATCAACGTGTAGAATAGTTATAGGACTAGCTACCATAGAGGAAAGAACTCCAAAACAAGGCAACTAAAGCCCTGCCCAAACATTCCCAATTAGTTCCATCAGTCCCTATGGAACCTATCATCGGTATTCATCTCACACATATTCATACCTATTCCATTATTTGATAGAGGGTAGATTCACTCTTGTTGAGTCACTTGGTAGTTTGGTTTATTGATTCAAGATGGTTGCACCTTTGCACTCACATGCCATCTTGTAAAGTCACTAGTTGATTATTTATCATTGGATCCTACACTACTTCTTCAAGCCTTGTAAAGCATCTGGCTATCACTGGCAACCAATTGCTATTTGTATACAAGTTTTGATTCTTGGTGCACCATGGAGAAATCACATGATGATGTCATATTTCTTGATCGGAGTAGCAAGCTCGATGATAACAACTATGGCAATTGGAAGTTCAAAATGTTGAACATTTTTTAGCTAAAGAACTTGCAAGACATTGTCACAGAAGATGAAAAGAGACTCAAACCTACCTCAACCACCGTAGATTAGCAACTAGAGCTCACAAAGAAATAGAAAGAGTGGGATACCAAGGCACGGCTTGCCTTGAATATAATCGACTTCAATGTGCAAGATATGATGACTTCATGGACAAACCTCAATTGTACTTGCTTGGAAGACTTTAGAAAGAAGTCACAATGCTAACAACATGTCACGTATTCTCTCGTTGGAGAATCAGCTGAACAACAATCCAATGCTTCCAAATGAATTAGGTCTTGATTTCATACTCAAATTGAAGGATCTTGGCAATCAACTCACATCACTTGGACAAGAGGTCAAAGAAGAGAGACTAATCTAGCTTACCATCAATGGACTTGGACCAGATTATGGGTAGTTTGTGACTGCATTAGTCACTCGAGATGCACAACCAACATTTCAACTCATGTCAAACAGGCTCATGAAGGAGAAATTGAGACACGGTCTCAAAACAAATTCGAAGAATCATGACAATGACTTCATAGCAAGAGGAGGTGCAAGAGGGTCAATCAAAGGAAAAGGAAATAATTTTGGAGGCTCTAGCAATCAAGGCAAAGGTCAATACTAGGGTAGATAGTCTCCATCTTCATTGACTCAAAGTCATGGTGTTTAGAATACAAAAAGTTAAACACAAGGATATGCAATGTTCCTTGGTCAAAGAGAAATTTCATTATTGTCAAAATAACACAAAACAACAACAATATACTATGATAAACAATTAGCTCAAGCATTAGGAAAGAATTCCATACATCACTCCAAGAAAAAGAATATTAATGTCAAATCGCATTTCATCATTAAAGAACACTACTTGGCAACATCACTATCATACTATCCATGTAATAGTACCAAATGCAAGGTCACCACAGTAGTGATTAGAATAAAAGAAAATAAACACAATGATATACGCTATTCCTTACTCAAGGAGAAATTTCATGGTTGTCACCTGCACACAAAGGGAGACATGGAATCCCAGAGGTAGAGGTAACTTTGGAAGAGAGGAAATCAGGGAAGTATTCCTAGATGAGAGGGAAATTGCAACTATTGTAGTAGGGCCACGCCATTGGGAACCAGAATGTAGAAAGAAACAAAGCGATTTAGACAATGCAGGCTAGTCAAAAAGGTCTTGGCAATCCTTGCCGAGGCAACCATCATCAACGGCAATCTGCCCAATGATGAAGACCATTCTCAAGACTATCAACACAAAGTTCTCATATCGCAGACGACATCTCAGACACAAAAGGATGAGGACACATGGTGGTCTGACTCTGGTGCAAGCAACCACATGACACCTGAGAAAGAATGGTTCTTTGATCTCTGTCCTGATTGAAACCCAAGAGAGAACGTAGTGATGGGAGATGACACATCTCACAAAATCAAACACCAGCAGTGCCAATGATACATCAGATTTATTTGCCTACAGAGTCAAATAGTATGCATTCCACACTAACCACTTAGAGTAAAGGAAAAGAAAAGGTCCTTGACATAGTGGATACAACAACTACCATGGTCATCACTAAGATTCCTGAGAGTTTCACTTCCAATTGCAGAAGATCTGATCGTGATTGAAAGACACCTGAGAGGTGGACCTACAAGAGCAACTACGCATTCATGGCCAAAGTGATGGAAATACTTTAGCTTTGCAACAAAAGAAATATCTCTCAAATCTAAGTTATAGATCAAATTTTATTGCAAAAATAGTGACTAATGCTTTTTTAGAATCATCTATGCATGCTCTTTATCCATGCCTCCACTGGACTAATAACATTAGGATCACAATCAACCATCACTTTCTATCATTATGAAAATAAAGATCTATCCCTAGCAAGACAAACATGATCTAAGATGTACAATAGTATCAATACACCTAGTATCTACCACTAGGAGGCATACTAATTCATAGGTAGGTATCCTTTTGTTTTATGCAAAAAACTTGAAGTGTTCATTCACATGGGGGTTTCCTCCCCAGTTCTACAAATATACAAATTCATACCTTGCTATAAAAATTCATATCTTGCTAGGTTGATCTTCCATATCTAGTCTTAGGTCTATAGCACTTCATCATCTAATAATTTGATGTTCGAAAAATGCAAGATATTTGTGATTAACCATGAAGCTACCTCTTGTGCTACATTGAGCTTCGATTTAGCTGCTTCTTCTATTTATTTCAAAATTTCCCATGCTTTATCTACCCGTGATGGTGGCAAAATTATGGGGACGTCAATGTTGATACAGTATCAAAAAACATTTTTCCTATGGATGTTGAGTTGCTTCCCTTTATAGAAACATTCTCTATCTCCGTTTGAGGAAGTCTAATGGTGTCTCACTTGTTGATAGCTTTCAAATCTAAAGGGATGATTATCTCACAAGAGAGTTTAGGGTGTGTATCGAGAATATTTTACATGGTGCCCTTGAGGGACTTTCAAATTCAAAGATGTGAATAGTGATTGCCACAGGTGCTACGTGCCATTCATGTAATTATGGGGACCCTCTACTATTTTTAGGGTTTCTACTACCCCAACTACAACTATCAACTCATTGTTTTCCATTTTTGACTAAGTTTTCACTATTCTTAACTGATTGTTAACTAGTTTTGACTGACTTCTTACTATTCCACTAATCCCAATATTCTGTTTCATTTGGACTATCTTTCCCTTGGGCTTTGAACCCTATAACCTCTTCACCATTTAGCACAGGACCACTATTGTGCACAAGTCCCTTCATTCTCATCTTAAGTACATGCAAACAAGGTAGCACATGATTGAAAGCCAAATGCATCTTATAAACACCTCACCATGAATGCATCTACATGTGCTTGCATTAGGCCATGAGTGGGAGGGAAATATGTGACTCAAATAGAACTCTAAGTATGTAAGTGCAGCATGGGTGCATCACTCAAATCTATATATTCCAAGGTGACTTTCCTTCTTTGACTCTTGAATGTAGATGAAACTGCTTGATAAAAAGTATTTGGCAACCCTTCTATTTTGAGATCCCTCAGTGTCAAGTCTACCTCACTAATATAGTATGAACAAGCATAACATGTCATCATGTGCTTTTAGTTGACACATTGCTCTTTCAAAAGTATTAGGTGAACACTATTTTAAAAAAATTCCTACTTTCCACTTGTTATTTTTCAACCCTATTATTGATTCAACAATAAATGGTTGTATTTGGTCCAACTTGCACCATTAGAAAAACATGATTTTGAAGATTCAAATGTTGGAAAGAGCTTGATGATGGATGGTACAGGTGATAGGAGGCTGACATGTAAGAAAATGCTTCCACTTCTACTCCCATTAACCACCTCATTAAAGATAAAATGGTTACAAAACAAGGAAATTTTTAGCCTAGATGGCTTCGTTAATGTGATTGTGGGAAGTTGGATTTGCAGCATGCACAAGATTTAGATATGAATCAAAATGATGGTAAGGTGGGAAAAAGTTACAAGGATTCCTTATAGGATTTAAAATGAAAGAATGATCAATCTATGCTTCAAAATTTCTAGAATAAACTTCTACATCATATATGGGAAATCAAATAATGTCATGCCTTTATAACAACACAACGTATTCTATTAGGGACACTATCTTTTATAATCATCTTTTAGATGGCCAAGTTGAAGATGATCACTTCCATCACAAATTTAGTCTAGTATGATACTTTTGGAATCTCTCTGTCTCTCTGTCTATCTGTCTATATGTCTCTCTCTCTCTCTCTCTCTCTCTCTCTCTCTCTCTCTCTCTCTCTCTCTCTCTCTCTCTCTCTCTCTCTCTCTCCCTCTCCCTCTCCCTCTCTCTCTCTCTCTCTCTCTCTCTCTCTCTCTCTCTCTCTCTCTGTGCTACTTAGCTATTATTTGTAAATGTACATCCTATAAAATTGTGACATATACAAGCCCTAATACCTAAGAATCTATCCAGTCTCTTGAAAATTCAACACAAAATATTTATCTTATGAATTGGGTGCAATTTTGTGAGCTACATGGATGCTATGTGCCTTCAAGTCAACTAGTCTTTCTTATGAGACATTCCGTAGGTTTGCCCACATTTGTTGGAGCATCAAGCGGAGAGAGTGCTAAGTTGTATTCAAGATAAACATGAAATACGCGAACTCTTAGGCTTAACACCCGCTCTTAAATTGCATTAGGTAAGTAGAGGGTACATGTACAAGATCCTTTTTGGATTTTTTAATGCATATAATAGCACCAAAACTCAAAATGAAAGAGTAAAAAGGATCATAGTAGTATCTGCATGTGTTAGAATAATTACGTAGCATAAATTTGTACAATGAGTACATAACTTAGTTGATCCTATGCAAAAATGTGCATTATTTAATCTTAAGTTGTAGCTTGTAGCATTCCTTTTCCTTTGGCGATAAAGCTAAGAAAATAGGCCAAACGTGAGGGAAGAATGCCAAAGAAAATCAAGTTTGCTTGATCAAAAGATGACTACATGAGCTAAACATGTTATAAGTTTTCAGGGATTGTGAAGCTACTTTGCCAAAGATGCACATAGATGTAAAATTGATTGGTATAGCCACATGAAGAAAGAATCTAGTGACTTGTGTCAAAAAAGGTGTCACCAACCTAAAGGAGCTAACAAAATCATCTAAAGTATGCTACAATGGAGAAATCTCTATCATATGATTCAAGGGTGTAGAAGATTACATAGTCACTATGGATAGAGTAATTACAGGCTATATAAAAGTTGGGGAAAAGGTGCAAGTACAACACTATGATTTGCTAAAAATGTTCAAAATTTTGGCAAGGCACGGAAGCCTATCAGACCCATATGCTCATCTATCATTAGCTAAAGTTGATATAGTACATGCATGGATAAACATTTAGTTGCATAGGATATAGCATCTATCACACAACCTCATAGTAGAGGACCTGATCGTAAGAAGACCTATAGGACTAAAATACAATTGAAAAAACATTAGATGTTCATGAGTGAGCTATTATATGCCTAGTGTAGGTACATACCTGAAGTTTGGGTTGTGTTGATGTAGCTGGAAGTGCCTTCTCAGTGCCTTGTGCTAAGGAATTGCGATCAAATGCATTGAGCACTAACCATCAAATATAGATGGAATTGCCTGGTGCTGAGGACTTACCATCAAATGTGCATGATCCAAACATGGAAGCTGAATAATGATAACATATGGTGCATCTATGTCCAATCTCTTTGGACCAATGAGGTCTCAGTGGATGACAACATTGGTACCCTTTGGCAGTGAAAGGACAATTACAAAACTACAACACATGAAAATACCAAATGGAGAGAATTCTTGTACTTCAAGAGAAATGGGAGTATGTCAATGGGTCTACATCTAGACCATCTAGTGAACTAGTACAACTCCCACCATTGCTACAACATAAGCCAAACTTAAGGGTCTACACCTGCACCAATAGTGTCTGTACCTAGAGTAGATTTGACAAATAAATAATGCAATATGTCATGCTTGGAAAGCTCAACAAAGTGAAGACATCCAAAGAAGCATGGGATATGTTTGCAGCTCTTTATGAGTCTAAGAACACATCTAGGATTCACATACTGAGAAACCAAATCAAACAGAGTTTCTACAAGAGTGATGAAAGTGGTCATGCTTACATACTTAGAATCAAGGATTACAACAATCAAGTCATCCTAAATAAACCAAGAGAGGCATACAAGAATCTAGTCTAGAATTATTTCGATTCAATGGCAAATTCCAACCCTACAGCCAGTGTTACTTGCTAAAGAACTGAGGAACTCACGCAATTCAATCACGCAAAGTTCATTTCAATGATCAAGCATTCGTAGCTTTAGATAGAGGCAAAGGTAGAGCATCTCAAAGAAGCGGTCATCATCAGCATCAAAATCAACATCAATAGCTCAACATCAGCATCAACATCCAAGAGGAAACCATTCCAATTGAGGGAGATTTCAAGGAAGAAGGAATGCATCTACCAACATGTCAAACATTCCGTGTAGCTACTTTGTCGTAAGGTTGGACACTATGAAAGAGATTGCCGCAAGTAGTATGACTAAGGAGTCAATCTAGCAGCAATATAAGTAATTTTTGTGAAAGAGAAAATCACCATGGTGGACATTCAAGTCACAATCATTATGCTAAATGAACCTCAAAAAATATGTATCTTGCAAGTGAGGATATGCGAAAGACTGATATAGTGTATCTTGAGATTGGTTGTGATTCAAAAGGAAAATGCAGTTATCAAGTTAATCAAAGTAGATCGAGATTGCTGGTACATCAATAGTAGTGCATCATCACACATGACAAAGCATCAAGAATGGATTATAGAGATGAAACCATGAGAAGGACCAAAGAATGTTATCTACACAATAGATAACACACCAAATCCAATTCAAGGAAAGGTATTGTCCCTATGAACAATTTCACTGTTACAAAAGGATTGGTGAAAGATGTACTTTATTATGTTCTAAAGATCAGCAAGAACCTCTTGTCAGTTGGGCAAATGACAAAACACAATTATCGAGTCATCTTTAATGGAGATGAATGCACAATCACAGATAAATCCAAAGGATACCAACTAGTAGGAAAAGTGGTCAAGGAAGGACACTTGTTCAAAATGCTAGCTTGAATATTTGATTTGCATGCCATGTCAGCTCAGTAGAGCAACCGATGCCACTTTCTACAATTTGGCACAAGAGATATGGACATGTCAATTTCATAAGCGCTTGATGCAATTGAGAAACCATAATATGGCAATTGGAGTTCCTAGGCTACAATTTCTTGGAAAACTTTGCAACGCATGGCAATTGGGAGGTTGACCTTAAACATTAACATCAAATGTTTCATGGTCAACTCACGAATCCCTAAGAATGGTTAACCCATCCCTTATGCATCTATACTACATTTAGCTCCAAAGTAGGTGAGTATCCTATATATACATCATAAAGTTCTATAATAAATATGTAAATCATCCTTTCAACTCAAAACTTGAGAAATGCATACTAGGAGTAAGCCTCATGTACGTAGACTTTAGCATTCACAAAATGGTCTTTAAAAAAACTAGAAAGAATGGATGTGAGAGAAATGTACCTAGTGGAGACCTAGTGCCTTAATGTCCAAGACAAACTTCAAAGGTTGTTCAATGAGCAATTCATAGTTCACATAAAATAGAGTTAAATATTCGAGGTTATGGATATCTCTACCTAACAATCATAGCCATGAGGTAAAGGAACTAGTCAGAACGAAGCACCTTTATTCTATATATACTAATTTACATTATTTCCCTTGAGCACTTGTAAATCATAAAAACCTATAAATCTCCAAGCCACTATTCACATAAAACTTGCAAATAAATTTGAGCTTTAACTTGTAATCTCACACATGAGTATTCACATAACACCTCTAAACTATATATACAATGAACCAGCAACATTTTCATTTTCAATTGTAAAAAAGTATATTCTCAAATTTTTAAAATTTGTTAAATTTTTATTAATTCAATTAAATTTTAGCTAACGAATCTACAAATTCTCAAGAAAAGCCTTCAAATTCTGAAACACCAACTATATACAATGAGCTAGCAACATTTTTCGTTTTCACTTGAGAAAAGTATATATTCTCACTTTTCTAAAATTTGTTACATTTTTGGTAATTCAATTAAATTTTAGCTAACGAAACTACAAATTCTCAAGAAAAGCCTTCAAAATTTAAAACCCTGACAAACCCACTTGAAAAATTCTAGCTTTAACATATAAACAACATATTTGCAATTTTTAAAGCTTCAACATTCTTAATGTTTTAGTTAAAAATCAACAAAATAATCATTTTATGAGCTTTTCACACAATTCATAACTACGGGATAACTACTAGTTTGCATGAGTGTATACTCTTACCAAGTCACTAGAACTCGGTTGTTTAGCTTTATTGATCACAATGGGTTGAAATTGAAGATTTTTTGGTACCTGTAGAAGGGTACAATAAATGGGTTTTGGTCCACACTGATAGCTCAATTAGATATTGTACCACGAAGTGGTGCACATGTGTGTGTTTTTGTGTGCGCATATACACATGTTATGTGTTTTGCATACACAGTGATAGTCCAATATTTTTTGGTACCTATAGAAGGGTACAATAAATGGGTTTTACTCCACACTGATAGCTCAATTAGATATTGTACCACAAAGTGGTGCACATGTGTGTGTTTTTGTGTGCGCATATACACATGTGTATGTGTTTTGCATACACAGTGGTAGTCCAAGAGCTTGTGTAGTTCATGAGTTCAGTCCAATGGTAATCCAAGAGGTAGTGAGAGCTTGACCGTGGAGGCTAATGCCTAATATTTGAAATGACATTGCTTTTCTACTCAGATGCGCATATACACGTGTGTGTGTTTTGCATACATAGTGGTAGTCCAAGAGCTTGTGTAGTTCATGAGTTCAGTCCAATGGTAATCCAAGAGGTAGTGAGAGCTTGACCATGGAGGCTAATGCCTAAATTTTGAAATGGCATTGCTTTTCTACTCATATGCCTTGCTATAAGACATTTTCACTTGCTTGAAAATTTCTAATATATATGAACTTTGTATCAAAAAATGAACTTTTTTTTTGGCCATTTATGCTTTTTCATTTCAATAATGGAAATTTCAAAGGGCTTGTAATTAACAAAAAGACACTTAACGATAATGATGTCAGTAGAGCACAAGGTCACACTCATCCACTAACATGCATGATTCATAGGCTTCACAAAAAATCCCCCAAAAGTAGTTACGGGTACATTATATTTAGTGGGAGCAATGCCTCCATTGCCATTTCCAAGTATGTAATGGCATACCTTATACCCAATCACCCCGACACCTTGACTTTGGTGCCATGCTCTAGATAATCATCACTCAGTCTCAACACTTTTACCCTACAGGTGTAGCAGACCCCAATGCCATGACCTTGAAGACTTACTCTTGATTACAATCCCATGTCCTATGTGTGATGCCCATCATTGGCCCAACGACTCAATCTCGTGCTTGATGGTCAAACCCTCATCTTGTGAGAACATCTTTAACCATGATAAGCGGGATTTTATAAGAACTTAGGGTTTACAAAACTATGTTACATTGTGTACTCATAAAAAATACACAAAAACAATGTCATGTACTTTCTATTAAATTTCGTCTCTCTATTGTGATAAATTAGAGTGTTATACATGGTTGAGTTAAGATTTTTTGAAGATCTAGGAGCGATCAGGTACAACTATGGGGATAACTTACAACATGGACTCCAATCAAGTTCGAAGAACTTTACCAATAATGGAAACAATGAAGGCATATGATTATTCCATTATGTACTCTCACAAAAAATAAACACGTTAACTATTGAGGAAAAATCACATGACTACATTTTGCAACCAAGTTGGAAGAACTTCATCAACAATGATGACAAGGAAAGAAGCTGGGTGTTTACAAGCCATGGATCATTACATGCGTGTCTACATCCAACCCATGGCTCAAATACATTCAATACACAATGGGTGAGCATGGGTGCCTGTAATCTGTAAACACCCTAAAGTCCGCCCTATTAGCACAATATGGTTGGTTTTTCAAGCACTAGTAGAAACAATATGGTTGGTCTTTCAAGCACTAATAGACATACTCGCGAAAAGACTTTGATCTTTATAATTTATTTGTTAATTTATTTTTCGCGCACAAATTCTTTGTATGTCCCTTAAAAAGGGTGGACGTGTCCAAGAGGGATGTCAGCTTTCACGTTCAGTCTGCCCAGCGCTTCCATGACCTCAACTCAACGCCTCAGCCAACCAAAATAACATTCACTACAATATGTCCCAGACGCAAAAAGAGGAGGGAGAGCTGGCTACAAGTGATTTCCAGCTATACTTGAAATGAAAAAAAAACCCACACCAAGACATTCACTATTTCCCTACGCAATGTCTCCCGGACACGAAAAGAGGAGGAAGACAAGTGATTTCCAGCTATACTTGAAAGCGTAAAGCAAGGAAAACAAACCCAGGCCACACCAAACGTACACGTAAATTGCAAACCCCCCTCTCTCTATATATATATATATCTCTATCTCTATCTCTAGCTCTATCTGTGTTTACACGGTAGATTGCAAACCTCTGCAAAAATACGGGTATCAGCAGGATCATATAAACTCTACATACGTGTATATAGGTACCTTAAGAAGTCTGCAAACAGCTATATAGCGACCAAGAGAACTGTATAGTAACACTGTGCCCAGCTCCCTAATGATTCGTAAGAGAAGTGAGCAAATTCTAGTACTCTCAAACAGATAGAGTGTGTTCTTACACCACCAAGAAGACATTGCATTTCTGCAACAATATAGTAGACAGTTTTGTTATAAATAATCCGAGAGTCGCATCTACCAATTTTCTACCAATTCTGCAAGCATGGTACAACGGATCTCTCTAAGCAACATCAGCAGTCTGCAAAGAATTCAACCCTCTAAACAACCAAGTCTACCTCTGGAAGGTATGTATGGATGATAAGGATAAGAAAGCCTCTACAACGAAGTGGGCTTCAGATTATCTCACTTTCTATCCTTGTGATACAAAGAATTGGTCAGATTTGTGCACTATTTCTGCTTCTTATTTGGAGGCTGTTTATCTTCTTCATCTTCATCCTCATCGTCGTCGTCGTCTTCGTCCTTGTCTTCCTCATACTCTTCTTCTTCCTCTTCCTCGTCGTCATCAGCATCTT
Source organism: Dipteris shenzhenensis (assembly GCF_047967505.1). Classification (NCBI taxonomy): domain Eukaryota; kingdom Viridiplantae; phylum Streptophyta; class Polypodiopsida; order Gleicheniales; family Dipteridaceae; genus Dipteris; species Dipteris shenzhenensis. Next base: position 35,717,489 of record NC_141624.1, on the reverse strand, counting down.
CTTCTTCTTCTTCTCCTCTATCGTCATCTTCATCTTCATCATCATCACCTTCATTATCATCGTCCCCTCCCCCTCCTTGCTGCCCTTCCTCAGCTGCTTCTTCGCCCCCTTCTTCCTCGTCCTCGTCCTCGTCTTCCCACTCCTCTTCTTCGTCCTCGTCGTCTGTCTCTCCCTCATCTTCGGACGCTAGCACCTCGTTTTCTTCACCATCTCCTCCATCGTCCTCGTCCTCGTCCTCGTCCTCCCGGGACGCTCCTAAGTCGGCTTGAAGGTGTTCGTTGTTTCGCCGCTCTGCCGGCTCCTCGGACGTCGACCACGGCGAAACCTTTTTCAAGAGAGACATGCAATCTTTGGGTGATTTGCTGGCTTGTACCGCTTTCCGTACGTTGGCGTGCATCTGAACCTGTACATAACAATCACGCGTAAGGCAATATGGTAGCTTCGTCCGGTTCTGCAACTGTGAATCAGTAGTAGAATGCTCACCTCAGAGCACGAGTCGATACCGAGGCTGCCCTCAACTTGCAGCATTGCTAACGAGTCCAACTCTACACACGAAGGGCAGGGAAAAGTTAGATAAATAGCAAAACGGAGCTTTTTCTTCGGAAAGCAAACCAAAAAAAGCGAACATAATCAGCGTTTAGTTTAGAGGTTACAAAATATGACTACAACGGTTATATATATCAGCAGAGACGTGAGACGGTGAGAGACGATAACCAGAATTAGACAACTCCCAACGACTTGATGAAAGGCAACCTAGCAAATTGAAAACTGAAGGAAGGTATGCTGCACCTCGGAAGCCCGCCAACGCAAGTACAGGAAGACTTGGCCAGTGCAAGAAAAAGTGATATTATCTGAAGTCTGCTTGAAAACGAACCTCCATGATCTGGAATAGAGCAGAAGCACGAAGGCGCAGGGATGACGAAAACGAAAGCGATTCAGGCAGGGAGCGGGGAAAATCACTACGTAATTCGGTAGGCTCAAGAAGTTATGGGGGGATATTACCAAGATTCTGAAGGTTTTTGTTGGTTTGGTGTCGAGAGGAAAGCGTCGTCTTCATCTTTTCGAAAAACTTGACCGTTAGAACCAACGGCCAGGGATACCGGTTCTTCCCATTACTCGGACATTGCAAATATGATACAATCAATTCCTTCACAAATCTACAAAATGCAAAATTTTTAGGATTTCGTCTCTAAAGGTAGCCCTACATAGAGAAACTCTTTTGTGAATTCCCACTTTTATTTTTTTGAAAAATTAATTAATTTTTTAGAAGCCCCTCGTTGCAGTAAAACTATAGTGGAGGATCGAAACTCTTTTATGAATTTTCACTTGAATTTTTACGGTAGGCAGCCTAAGGGGACGTTTTCCCTTTCTAAGCTCTTGTTGAGCCATGTCTCACAATGGTATTAAATGTCAATTTCATATAGATTTAAGGGTGTAAATATGGCTTTATTTTGTGATGTAAGCTCATAATTTGGCTTATTAACTTTAAATCCTCAAGCTTTCGGCTTCACAGGCTAAGAGTTTTCATGAATAAGGTCGTCATTATCCTTCATGCCCCACACTGATTTCCTCATGCAAGCCACGTTTCTTTTACTATATGAATTCTGTGATTGGCTTCTTGTTGCACGGGAACATCTTGGGCGGATAAGGAGCCTAATAAAAGCCTTGGATGCACTTAACAATTCATTAGAATGATTGCCAAAAATCCCAAGCAATTCCATTAGATATCCCTGAACTTCTCAATGGAAGTCAGTAGAAATTCTACAGATCTCTTGAAGCATGCCAACTCAAAGGAGACTCCAAATACAACATTGAGTGTTGATAAGTTGCCCTTCATCACCATGAAGAGCTTTCTTCCACTATATAGAGATACAAATCTGGGCCTTATATAGCTTAACGTGAAGAGCTTGCTTCCACTATATAGAGATACAAATTTGGGTCTTATATAGCTTAATGTGAAGAGCTTGCTTCCACTATATAGAGATACAAATCTGGGCCTTATATAGCTTACATTGAATGAAATGATTGAGTGGCCATATCACGCAACCACTTCTATTGGATCTAGTAATACAATGTTTATCTTCCAACTAGAGTTAAGAGGGACCCATGTTGTGGCCAAAAAATGGTAAACCCCATTTTCAATGATCACCCAAAAGTTACATACATGCGATTACTCACACATCCATTTGATTGATCGACCAGTATTTGATCCAAGGCAGACTTGATTTTATGCAGGGTTTTTTTCTCTTCCCTTCAACTATTTGCTCCCAAAGGAAAGAGGGGAAGTTTCATATTTATGTACAGGAACCACTAAGTTATACTCATTATATAGATTTTCATTGCATAGTCATCGTGATCACATGTGCACATACTACTTTGCTTATTTTTAGTGTTCTATTTCATCCTTGGTTGCATCATATGCACTAGCAAAATCAAAAAAAGATCACCCTCTCTTTATGACTTGCATTTTATGAGAAGGTGTTAAGGATGGTGTAAATTACACCATACTAGACATTATAAGTACTTGTCATGCTAATTCTTATTTTCATAGGTCTTGACCTTATGTCAAGTTGCCCCATTAGAACTACTAGGAAAGTATCCCATCTCATCCACTCAAGCCATACCCTTCATGAAGCTCTTGCACATCTTCCTCTGCCCAAGTACATCTAGTATTCCTATAACTAAGGCTTAGTATTGAATAGACTCTTATGTTGGACTATCAATCTTGTTGAAACTTAATTTAAGATTGAGAGCACTCGACTAGTTTCAAATATGACCATATAAAGCATACATCTAAGGCAACTATGGCCTGGAACATATTGAAGAGTCAATATGAGATGCAAAATCAGATAAGGATCCAGAACCTAGAGAATCAGCTCGCAGCTGAGAAGTTAGTAAAGGAGAGACAGCCGAGGTGTTCATAACTCGAATCAAAAATATGTGTGACCAAATGGCTGGTGCTGAAAATCAGATCGGATGGTGGTGGTGAGTTTGTTTCTACAGAGTTTAGAGATTTTTGCAACAACAAAGGGATCAAGTGACAAATGACGACACCACATGCGCCTAAGCAAAATTCAGTTATTGAACGCCGAATGCGGACCATCGTGGAGATGGGGAGGTTTATGTTGAAGGGTGCTGGACTGCCAAACCACTTTTGGGCTGAGGCTATCAATACTATGGTTTACATCCTTAATCATAGCTATACAAAGGCACTCAAAGGTAAAACACCACATGAGGCGTACAGCCAGTAAGAAGCCATTTGTCTCCCACTTCAGAACATTTGGGTGTGAATGCTATGTGCATGTACCAAAAAAAGAGAGAAACAAGCTACAACCAGAAAGCACCAAATGTACCTTTTTAGGCTATTATGATGAGAAGAAAGCCTATAAGTTGTATGACTGAGAGGCAAAGAAGATCATAGCGAGCCTCAATGTGGTGTTCAGGGAGCAACCACATGCAGTGGAGGCAAAGAAGAGCTCTTCCACTTTATCATCAAGCGAAGAGGTAATTCACTATGGACCTGTCCCAGGAGCTATAAAGGAGGAGGAAATATCAGATGATGAAGGTATAAGTCACCAACCTATTGTTACACCACCAAAAAATCCATTGCTGCAATGGGTAAGGCAACTCTACGATCTTGATAACCAGATGCCTATGTCTGTTGAGCAGCATGCAGATGGACCAAGGCAGTCTCAGAGAATTGAGGAGCAAAGGAGGCTTTTGCTCACATAGTCAATATGGCCTTGATGGCTGAGATTATTGCAGAAGTAAAGGAGCCTATGAGTTTAGAGGAAGCACTTGTAGACCGATATTAGAAAAACGCTATATGCAAGTAGAATATGACAACATCATGAAGAATGAAACTTGGGAGTTGGTAGATCGACCACCTAACAAAAAGGTTATTGGCACCAAGTGGGTTTGGAAGGTAAAGTACAAGGCCGATGGGACTTTGGAAAATTACAAAGCCAGATTGGTTGCACAAGGATTTTCGCAGGTTGAAGGATTTGATTTTCAACAACCTTTCACTCCAACTAGCAAAATGACCACTATTCGCACAGCACTATCAGTGGCTGCTCATAAAAATTGGCCAGTTTATCAAATGGATGTTAAATCAGCATTCTTGAATGGTGACCTCAAGGAGGAGGTGTACATGGCTCAACCACTTGGGTTTGAGGCCCCCCATTTTGAGAACAAGGTATGTAAGCTGAAGAAGGCTCTGTATGGGCTAAAACAGGCCCCAAGAGCATGGTACCACAACAGATAGACAAATTCTTTCATAAATTAAACTTCAAAAGATGTGCCTCAGATTCTAACTTGTATGTGTACAAGAAAGGTGGATGATCTCCTCTATGAAGACATGATCCAGCAGACTAGAAAGGCATTGAGATAGAGTTTGAGATGACATAGACTTAGGCTTGATGCACTACTGTTTGGGGATTGAAGTCTGGCAAGAGCCAGGCAAGATTTCATCTCTCAACAAAAATATGCAAGGGAGATCTTGAAGGGATTTGGTACGTCCGAGTGCAAGGAGATAGCTACACCTATGGAGGTAAATGTGAGGCTATCTATGGAGGATGCCTCACCACCAACAGACATCGGGAGGTATAGGAAGTTGGTCAGCAGTCTCATCTATCTGTGCAACACTAGACCGGACATACAGATTTGCTGTTGGCATTTTGAGCAGGTTCTCTAATAAGCCCCGAGAGAATCATTGGAATACAGGGATGCAAGTGCTCAGGTATGTGAAGGGCACTCTTGATTATGGCATCACTTATGGTACGGGCACTTCCTTGGCTAGTCAATGTGACTCAGATTGGGGGCTGGAGAAGTTGATTCCAGAAAATCAATTTCTAGATATTGTTTCTCTTTAGGTTCAGGTATCTTCTCTTGGATCAATAAGAAACAAACAATAGTGGCATTGTCTTCTACCGAGGCTGAGAGTACAAGGCAGCATGTTTTGCTGCTTGTGAAGCAATGTGGCTGAGGAGGAGCTTATGGCACATGGGAATGCAAGAGGATGAGGCAACTGTGTTGAGGTGCGACAATCAAAGTTGCATGGCCATTGCTAAAAATCCAGTGTTTCATGCGTGCACAAAACATATAGAGATTCAGTATGAGTATGTGTGTGATTTGATCGAGGATGGGATAGTGGAATTAGTCTACTGTCCAACAGAGCAAAATGGAGCAGATATCTTCACCAAGGCGCTCAAGAAGGATCAGCTTCAGGGTCATCTTCAGAGACTTGGCATTGGGCTGAAAAGGTAGTTCACCTACGGGTGGACATTGAGGGGGGGTGTTAGATATGCTCAATGCCTGACCCTCCTGGTAACCACCAGTGGTCCAAGATGCTCAAGTTGTAAGGCCCCCATATGAGGAGAAGCCATGTGTGAGCCCGGGACATTGGATGGATCTTGACTTGCATGTCAAATGAGGTCTATCAATGAGACCGTTGATGGTAGAAAGGTGATTGTGTGGGATTCCCTTACTCTTGTTGGTGGGGGTTCGGGGGTGAGAGCCCTCAAGGTTGATGGTATAGAGAATATTCCTTGAATATTCCATGGACGACTAGTAAGTTCCATTGACTAGGTTGACTAGTCGGCTCCAACAACTGGTCAATTCCACTGACTACGTTGATCCGGCTACCGCCCTCATAGCTATAAAGAGGCAACCTCCCCAGTCCATTGTATCACATCAGTTCAGATCAGATTAGATTTTCCAGCTAGTAGCTCTTCACCTAGTATCTGTCTAGATCGCCATCTAAGCTCCAGTGTGGGAGCACACGGGTGGACGGAGCCATCATCTGTACTACATCAATATTGAAGGAAAATTTTGTTCATCTCCAGTTTGCTGTGTACTCTCTATTCTTTGTTCACTTTCTGTTCATGCGCCGTGTAATTTAACATTGCAAGCTATTGCTCCAAAATACAGTGTTCTTCAGCGTTCTATCATTCTCTTTCATATCTGTATTCCATTCTGTGCATATTTATAATGCTACAAATTGGTGATCATGATGCTCATTCTTACCATCATGCAAGAATTCATGATCGGGCAATTGAGCACTCATGGCATCTGCACCTTGCCGTCGTTGCGGAGGCACTTCACATGGAGGTTTGCATATAGTTGCACTCACGACTTGCTTTGCATTGCACCCATGTCCCCCAAAATCCTCCTCAACCACAATGTCTCACAAGAAGCAAAGCCTGTAGATTTGTACTCGGCCTCGGTAGAAGAAAGAGCAACTATGGGTTGCTTCTTACTGACCCATGACACAACTCCAGATCCAAGTGAGAAACAGTACCCTGTAACTGATCTCCTGCTGTCCACGTCTCCCGCCCAATCCGAGTCACAGAATCCGATCAAGATGTTGCCCTTGGTATAGGTGATGCCGTAATCAAGTGTGCCTTTGATGTATTTCAGCACTCGCATCCCTGCCCTCCAATGGTTCTCCCGGGGCTTATTGGAAAACCTGCTTAGTACACCAGTCACAAAACTAATGTCCGGCCATGTGTTGCACAGGTAAATCAAGCTACTCACAAGCCTTCTGTACTTCGCTTCGTCCACCAGTGGTGATGAATCCTCATTTGAGAGCTTCGCGTCAACCTCCATAGGGGTACCAACTGTCTTGCACTCAGCCATGCCAAATGCCTTCAGTATCTCTCCAGCATACTTCAGCTGTGAAATGAAGATCTCTTTCGTCTCCTGCCAAACTTCAATCCCCAAACAGAAATGCATCAGTCCAAGGTCTGTCATTTCAAACTCTCTTCCTAGCAAATGCTTCATTTGCGAGATCTTCTCTTCATGGTTCCCTGTTATGACAAGTTCATCCACATAAAGGACCACGATCATACACCTGCATCCTTCTCTGAAGATATACAAATTTGCATCAGATGGGCTCCTCCTGAACCTGTTTTGCAGAAAGTAGGCATCAATTCATTGGTACCATGCTCATGGGGCCTGTTTCAGCCCGTAAAGTGCCTTCTTTAGTTTGCAGACTTTACCTTCTGAACCGGGGATCTCAAAACTTGGTGGTTGTTCCACGTATACCTCCTCCTTGAGATCTCCATTCAGAAAGGTGGATTTCACATCCATCTGAAACATGGGCCAACTTCCCTAGGTAGCTAAAGCTAAAACACTGCGAATTGTGGTTAGTCGAGCTGTGGGAGCAAAAGTATCTTGATAATCAAAACCATGTACCTGTGCAAATCCTTTTGCCATGAGCCGAGCCTTGTACTTATCCAACGTGCCGCCAGACTTATACTTGGTCTTGTACACCCACTTGGTTCCGATTACCTTGCGTTTTGGTGGTCGATCCACAAGGTCCCAAGTGTTGTTCTTCATTATGGAGCCATACTCCGACTGCATTGCCTCCATCCACCTATCATCGCCTTGTGCCTCTTCAAGACACTTGGGTTCATCAGCACGGATCACTTCTGTCATCAAAGCATAGTTGACCAAGTGTTCCTGCGCCCTTCTTTGCTCCTCTAATCTCTTGGACCGGTAGTGTTCGGATGGTTCCTCCTCAATGGTTGGAGGTTCTCTGCCATCCAAAAGCTGCTTTACCCACTTCGGGAATGGCCATTGCCATTGTGGTTCTGCAGGCTCTTCTTTATCTTCTTTGTCTTGAATCCTCCCAAGCACCGTTGGGGGAGTTCGGTCTGCTATTGGTGGTGGTACTGGATGGATATCCTGGTCCTGGTTGTCTGGGAAGGAAGCATCCTCCTCCAATTGATGCAGCTATTTTGAGAAGACCACATCGCGACTTACAATTACCTTCTTGGTAACAGGGTCATAGAGACGGTAACCCTTCACCTCTTCACTGTAGCCCAAGAAAATACACTTCTGGCTCTTCGATTCCCATTTAGTCCTGGTAGCATCAGGGACATGCACAAAACAGTCACATCCAAAAACTCTGAAATGTGTAGCTGAAGGTTTCTTACCAGAAAATGCTTGTAGTGGAGTCATCCCGTTCACAGCTTTCGTGTAGCTACAATTCAGGATGTAAACTGCAATGTTACATGCTTCAGCCCAGAAAGTCTTTGGCAAATCTTTCCCTTTCATCATACTTCGGCCCATTTCGCAGACGACACGCATCTTGCATTCTGCTACTCCATTTTGCTATGATGTATGTGGCGGGGGTTTCTACCTCTTGATTCCGTGACTTTTGCAGTAACTCTCGAATTCAATTGATGTGAACTCTCCACCTCTGTCTGATCTCAATTTCTTCACCTTCTTTCATGTTTCTTTCTCGACCATTACATGCCATTCCTTGAACCTACTAAAAGCCTCATCTTTAGTCTTCAGGAAGTATATCCATATCCTTCTACTGTAGTCGTCGATCAGCATCATGAAGTAGTAGGAACCACCCAAAGCTTCCATCTCCATCTTTCCGTAGAGGTCCGTGTGAACGAGCTCTAGAGGAGCCTTTGCCCTGCTGGCCTCTTTAGGAAAGGGCTGCCGATGCTGCTTGCCCATCATGCAAGCTTCACATACATCGGGCAGATCTGAAATTTCTGGCAGGTCTGCAATCATTCCACTTTTATGCATCTCCTTCAAAGAACTAAGGTTTAGATGACCAAACCTCTCATGCCACAGCTCATTGTTCTTCACATCCGCTCGAGCACTGAAAGCTGAGAGTTCGTAAATGTTGTTGCGCCGTGTACCTTTACCAACGACCTTTCCTTGAAGATCTAGGATCTGTGCACCATTCTTATCGAATTGAACTTTGAGGTCCCGATCTATGATCGCAGAAACAGACAACAAGTTCCTCTTGATATCTGGCACATAAAGAACATCGGACAACTGTTTTACAACTCCATCTGACTTGAGAGCAATCGTACCTTTTCCTTTTGCTGGACATTTTGCATCATTGCCGACTACTACCACGATGTCATTCCCTACCGGCTATAGAGAGGTATACCAATCCTTCCGATTGGTCATGTGGCACGACTCTTTCTTTACTCCGTTCTTCTCATCTACAATCTTCTTTTGGCACTCATTCTGCTTGTGCCCTGCCTTGTTGCAATAGAAGCACTTGATCTTCTTCTTTCTCTTTTTATCATCAGAAGAAGATGGATTACCAGAGTCCTTACCCTTACCTTTCTTTGATCCGGTTCAGAAAGCCGAATCTTCTCCAGTCCTCATCTTTTGATGCATCTCCTCCTCCAGAAGCATTGCGCTGAAATCCTCAAAGTTGAGGGGCGGATTTCTGTTCTGCGTATTCAGCGCCGTAACAAGACCGTCGTACTTTGGTGGGAGAATCCGTATGCACCTTCGTGCTAAATTCTCACTGGTGATGGTGATGCCAATCACAGTCATCTGATCGTGCAGATTCTTCACCCTGGTGATGAACTTATCTGCCGCTTCAGACTCAGACAACTTCTCATTCGTGAGTTGAGTCTCCAGATTCTGAATTCGTGTCCAATTCGTGGTCTCATACTGATTTTTCAAGACTGTCCATGCCTCCTCCGCTGTGGTGACATGTTGAATTAACGCCATGATGGAATCACTAACACTGCGGACAATAGAACACAGCACATCTACATTTCTTCTTATCCACGCGAGAATCTCATCCACAGTTGGTACTATTTGTTGTCCTCCATTAGTTGGATCTGGTCTCGTAACCGACCTCACGCCCACCCCAGTAGCAGTGTCCCAAAGCTCGTATGCGCTTAGGATGGTCTTCATCTTGAACTTCCAAAGTGGATAGTTAGAGCCGTCCAACTTTTCGCTTTCGCCAAATGGTGGGATTCACAGTCTTGTGGGCTGGGCCATCTCTCACAATCTGCTCGCAACCAGAAAACACACTACCAAATCTTCTTACTAGAGTCCAGGATCTGATACCATGTAAGAAAATAATACGTTTTGTGCTCAACAGATAACAGGATCTCATACGCAAGAGAGAAAACAAGATAGTATGGAGAATCAAAAATTTGATTACTGTAGAACTAATACAATAGATGGCGCATTACACGAGAGTGGAGCATTGATATCTAACAGAGATGGCAGTCCAAAAGAAGCTCCGAGAGGGGTCAATTGGCATCAGAGTCCATCTACATAGTCAGTGCATCGCCAAAGCTACGAGTACGGGTCTCGGTGCTAAGTGCATCTTCGTCTCCAACTATGGTTTTGGAGGCTTCTCGCAATCTCTTCGATCAACGAAGGCCGTCTGGACGGGCACCAAATGTTGGAGGCACTGTGATGGCTATGGCAGCTTCTGTGGTTGCGACAAGTAACATCAAGTATGCCAAGTTTTTGGGAAAAAAGTCATATGCCCCCGATGCACATGTCCGGATGTTCAAAAAGGTGTATGGGATAAAAAATCTGGGAGTTGTGGGACTACTCCAACAAGAGGTGGTTTTTGAGTCAACCTTGTCGGGTAAGGTGGCACATTGGTTGGTAGAGTATGCAATGAACCATTTTGCCACATATGATGCAGCCCACGATGCATTCTTGAGGCGGTTTCATCAAGAAAAAATGATTCCGCAAACTTTGGAGAGATTGCATAGCTTGGAGCAAGGTGATCAAGATGTGGAAGGTTATGCATCCAAATTCAATTTACTCTTGCAACGTGTGCCTGCAGCTCAAAGCCCTGCTCAGGAGGTACTCAATGACTACTTCATTTCGGGGTTGTCACAAGATCTGCGGATGACGTTGACCACAGTGGATCAGACACAGACAATGCTCGTGGCGATCATGGTGCAAGCAGTACGAACGGGGGAATTGCTGCACGGGAGGACATCCAAGAACTGCAAATACGAGAAGAGCAAATCCAAGAAGAAAAGGTCCAAATCAAAGAAGTCGAATGATAATTGAGGAAGATTCGGATGGGACCAATTCGGACATGTGGCTTCCGGAGAAGGATCTATACCTAAAGGCTTGAATGGTATATGGTGTATTCATTGCCACAATCTTAGTCACTCCGCAGTCGCGTGTGCTCTTAACATGAATTGGTGTGCAATTTGCTTGACTAATACACACAACACGGTGGGATGCCACTACAATGGGCATGACTATAGAGCGGTTGGTCAACCAGCAAGATGCAGCCGCATCTTTTATGCAAGAATAGCTATAGCAGCAAGCATTCCAATCCCTGCAAGAGATGTTCCAATGAGGCAGAGGCGGTGGTGGCCGCGGACGCGAACATGGAGGCAGGTGTCATGGTCAGAATCGATTGAAAACCTATCTATTTTGCTTGGGTGAAGGCCATTGGCAGAACGAATGCCTGGAGGCTCAGGAATGGGGATTGGCATTGTGCGGAGCAACAAAAGATGTCTAGAAAAATGCCTAGCACTTCGGTGGTACACATTGTTGATGATGATCCACTAGTGTGCCCAGAGATTAGCATAATCACCCGTGCTGGTACCAAGCTGTGAGGATCAACTCCCAAGAGATAAGCTGCTAGATTGGTCAGCAGCTCAAAGCCCTGCTTAGGACCTGCTTAGGAGGCACTCAATGACTACCTCATTTCGGGGTTGTCATAGGATCTGCAGACGACGTTGGCCACAGTGGATCAAACACAGACAATGCTCGTGGTGATCATGGTGCAAGCAGTACGAATGGGGGAATTGCTGCACGGGAGGACATCCAAGAACTGCAAATATGAGAAGAGCAAATCCAAGAAGAAAATGTCCAAATCAAAGAAGTCGAATGACAATTGAGGAAGATTCGGATGGGACCAATTTGGATGTGCCAGTGGCTTCCAGAGAAGGATCCATACCTAAAGGCTTAAATGGTATATGGTGTACTCATTGCCGCAATCTTGGTCACTCTGCAGTTGCGTGTGCTCTTAACATGAATTGGTGTGCAATTTGCTTGACTAATACACATAACACGATGGGATGCCACTACAATGGACACGACTATAGAGCGATTGGTCAACCAGCAAGATGCGGCTACATCTTTTATGCAAGAAGAGCTACAGCAGCAAGCATTCCAACCCCAGCAAGAGATGTTTCAATGAGGCAGAGGCGGTGGTGGCCGCGAACGCGAACATGGAGGTGGGTGTCATGGCTAGAATCGATCGAAAACCTATCTATTTTGCTTGGGTGAAGGCCATTAGCAAAACGAATGCCTGGAGGCTCAGGAATGGGGATTGGCAATGTGCGGAGCAACAAAAGATGTCTGGAAAAATGCCCAGCACTTCGGTGGTACACATTGTTGATGATGATCCACTGGTGTGCCCAGAGATTAGCATAATCACCCGTGCTGGTTCCAAGCTGTGAGGATCAACTCCCAAGAACGGTGATAAGCTGCTAGATTGGTCAGCTCAGGAACACGTTCGTGTTGAGATATCGAGCTCCCACTCACGATATGCCAGGGTGACTGTTGTGCATTTATGTCACCGACTTGTTGCTGGAGATGCGGTTGGTACACCGCCCACGAATAATAGCTGGATGACAGCTATCCTTATCTACACTAGTTCGTGGCTCAGTTAGTATGCCACCTTAGTTAGTTGAGTTTGGTTTGAGACCCACATATAGGGTTCTTCTATTTCTTTGTACTTGAGTTCTTTTGGCTTTCACAACTAAGAAGAGAAAAACTGTTTTCAGCCTCCACCTTTGTGTTTACTCCCCCATTGTGCATGTGAGAAAGCTGCAAGTGAGGCTCCTTCCCTCTCTCTCACAATCTTCACATGGTATCAAAGCCTTGTTCGTGGTAAGGAGCTCAAGAAAGCAAGCCAAGTTCGTGGTGTCCTGGTAAGAGGACCAGTGTTGCTTTCCTATTTCGAGTTTGGGAGCAAATCTCTGCAGGTAGCACGGCCAGAAGTGCAGGAGTGCACTGTTTCAGATTGAGTCGCCCTTCGCGGTGTCTGGCGAGAGCGCAGTATATGTTGCGGGAAAGGCAAAGCCCTGAGTGACTTTATTTTTCTGATTTGAGGCCGTTTCGGGGCCCGTTTTGAAGGCGGAAGTTCTTCTCAGGCACTCAGAAAAAGGCCCTGTTTTTTGCTGTGCGACCACTGCGCGGCTAGTCGGTGGAAAGGTGCCGCAGAAATTGCATCGTATGCCTGTTGCCTGTTGATGCAAAATCGTCACTAGGAAGTGACTGTGTGGTGAAATACCACTTTCGTCAGTTTTGCAGATCTGCCCGTGTGAGGCAAAAGCTGTGTTTTTTGCAGTGACAGAATATTTTGCAGTGTTCTATAATGGCATCTGATTCTCTTTCACAGATTGTCACTGAAAAGCTTGACAAGAACAACTTCCAGGCATGGAAGTTTAGAATGACAAATTTCTTTATGGGAAAAGGCTATTGGGAATTCATTACAGGAAATGAAGAAGAACCTGTTCTTCCTAATGTTCCCAGTCAACAGGAAATGCAAGCATTCAAAGGATGGCATGAGAGAGCCAGAAAAGTTATGTACTGGCTGTCTATCAGTATTTCGGACTCCATGATTGTGCATATTCAGGATGCAAATACGCCAAAGGAGGCATGGGATACTTTGGCAAAAATGTATAGCACAAATACGCAAGCCAGGAAAATGCAACTCAAACAGGAGTTGCACAATGTGCAGAGAGAAAATTTGAGCATAAATGACTACCACATGAAAGTGAAGAAAATTGCAGATGCACTTGCTTCCATTGGGTTGCCAGTGGATGATGATGATTTGGTTTCTGTGACCTTGAATGGTCTAGGAAAGGATTATGCACAATTCCGGACATCCATTGCCGTCCGTGAAAAATTTCCAGATTTTGAGGAGTTGATTGCTCTTCTAATTTCTGAAGAGCAGAGAAATGGGGGTGCATCTTCTTCAGCAGGAACTTCAAAAGAAACTGTCTTCTACTGAAATGCTGGCAGAGGTAGAGGTAGAGGTAGAGCAGGCCAATCTGCAGGCCGTGGTAGAAATCAAAATATGCAGCAAACGCAAGAAAACCAGTCCTATGCAGGAGGACGTGGTAACTCTAGAGGCAGGGGGAGCCAAAGAGGCCGTGGTGGATGGCAGAGAAGCCAAAATGCAAACAACAATGTTGAATGCTACTATTGTGGCAAAATGGGTCATATGGTTAAGGACTGCTACAAAAAGCAGAATGACATTATGAATGGAAAATTGCAGCAAGGCAATTATGCATCTTGTAGCAGGCAGGGTGATGACAGAAATGAGCATCTTTTTATGGTGCAGCATATGACCAATTCTGTGACAAGTGCAGAAGAACAAAATGATGTGTGGTATGTTGACTCAGGTGCGTCAGACCACATGACAAGTCATGCAGAATGGATGCAAGATGCAAGGAAGATGGAAAAGCCAGGATTTGTGGAGACTGGTGATGATACTGCACATCCTATTGTGCAGATTGGCAAAATTCCTTTGTCTATGCAGGATGGGAAAAAGAAATACTTGTCTGATGTATTTCATGTCCCGAACATCACCAAGAACTTGGTTTCTATTGGTCAGATGGTTGAGCAGGGCTTGCAGGTTAGATTTAATCCTCATGGATGCTTTGTTGAGGATACGAAAAATAATGGTCGCTTGATAGCAAAAGGAAAGAAGAAGGGCAGGATGTTTACGTTGGATGCAGACATGCCTGAATTGAGTGCAGCAATGTTTGCACATGGGACCGGTGTAGTTGCAGATATTGATATCTGGCACAAACGCATTGGCCATGTTAATATACATCGACTTAAATCAATGCAAGCCCAAAATATTGTTGCAGGATTGCCAAAATTTAAGGTTGCAGAAATGCACAAGGTTTGTGAAGCCTGTCAATTTGGGAAACAGGCAAGCAAACCTTTTCCTAGGCATGTTCAAGAGAGTAAAAAGCCATTGGAATTAATCCACTCTGATGTGTGGACTACAAAAACTGCATTTATTGGAGGCTATCACTATTTTGTCACATTTATTGATGACTTCAGCAGAAAACTGTGGGTGTATTTTATGAAAAAGAAAAGTGAAGTGTTTGGGCACTTCAAAGCTTTCAAAGCTATGGTTGAAAAAGAAATAGGCCTGCAAATAAAATGCCTAAGGTTAGATGGAGGGGGAGAGTACCTCTCAAATGAGTTTGCAAGGTTCTTGCAAGAGCATGGTATAAAGCAACAATATTCATGCAGTCATACCCCACAGCAAAATGGAATTGAAGAAAGAAAAAACAGGCATATTGGAGAGGTATCTCGGGCTATGCTAAATGAAAAAGATCTACCAGATTATTATTGGGCTGAAGCAGTTGCTACAGCAGTCTATATAATGAACAGGACTCCCACTGCAGCAATACATGGCATGACGCCAGAGGAGATGTATACTGGTAGGAAACCAGATATTTCTCATCTGAAGATTTTTGGTTGCATTGCCTATGTCCATGTGCCAGATGAGTTGAGGTCCAAGTTGGATCCAAAAGCTGAGAAGTGCGTCTTTATTGGTTATTCTCTGCAGCAGAAAGAGTATAGATGCTATAACCCTTCTACACATAAGTTCACAGTGAGCAAAGATGTTGTTTTTGATGAGATGAGCAGCTGGTATAAACCAGTAAATGTGATGATTGATGTAGATGCACAAAATGGTAATGCTGCACAAAATTCACAGCAGCAATCACAAAATATCAGTGGACCTGCAGTGTCCTCTAGCAGTGGTTCACATACTTCGCCATGGACAGGTAGATTGAGATCAGGAGAATCTCCTCAAAGCAATGCAGATAGTGGTACACAGGTATCACGAAAAGGAAAAGAGAAGGTAGATCAGCCCATGTTTGATGTGAATGCAGGTCACTCTTGTGTGGATGGTGAATCCAGTGGCTCAGAACAGAGCATTGATGATGAGTTGGGTATTCCTTCTGTTGTTACACCTGGAGTAAGGAAGACCAGGGATGTTTTGAGAGCACCTGGAAGTGAGCCTATTTTGCATAGGTCTACCAGGGTTAGGTATCCTGTGGATAGGCTGAAATATGATGGATTTACAGCCATTCACTATGCCTATATGGTCAAAGTGATACAAGAACCAGAACCCACTTCTTTTGAGCAAGCCATGGGAAATGAAAAATGGGAGAAAGCCATGGATGAAGAAATGGATGCCTTGGATGTTAATGCTACATGGGAATTGGTGCCTTTGCCTAAAGGCAAGAATGCAATTGGCTGTAAGTGGGTTTATAAGATCAAGCACAATGCAGATGGTTCTGTGAATAGATACAAGGCAAGATTAGTTGTCAAGGGGTATGCACAGACATATGGCATTGATTATGAAGAAACTTTCAGCCCGGTTGCAAGGATGGCAACTGTAAGAGCAGCCATTGCTATGGCTACATCAAAGGGATGGTCTTTGTGAAGATAGTGGGAGAGAGGGAAGGAGTCTCACTTGCGGCTTTCTCACATGCACAAATGGGGGAATACACACAAAGGTGGAGGCTGAAAACAGTTTTCCTCTTCTTAGTTGTGAAAGCCAAAAGAACTCTAGTACAAAGAAATAGAAGAACCCTATATGTGGGTCTCAAACCAAACTCAACTAACTAAGGTGGCATACTAACTGAGCCACGAAGTAGTGTAGATAAGGATAGCTGTCATCCAGCTATTATTCGTGGGCGGTGTACCAGCCGCATCTCCAGCTAACAGGTCGATGACATAAATGCACAACAGTCACCCTGGCATATCGCGAGTGGAGCTCGATATCTCAACACTCCCCCTCGAGCTCAATCCCAATTCCTGCACACCAAGCAGGTCTCTGAACTTGCGCAGCTTCTCTGCGCCCAATGCTTTCGTGAAGATGTCAGCTACCTGATCCTCTGTGCTAACATAAACTAGATCAATGAGACCTAGTAAAACCTTCTCCCGCACATAGTGATAATGCACCTCAATGTGCTTTGTTCTGGCATGAAAGACTGGGTTCTTTGCCAAATGTATACTACTCATGTTGTCACAATAAATGACAACTGGCCCATCTGTAGACTGATGCATATCATAGAGTAGCTTATGCAACCAAGCTACCTCACATGCAGCCATTGCTGCACCCCTGTACTCAGCCTCTGTGCTCGACAAGGCAACTGTAGGCTGTTTCTTGCTACTCCAAGTGATTGCAGCACTCCCAAAAGAGAACACATATCCACTGGTAGATCGTCTATCAGAAATGCTACCAGCCCAATCAACATCAGTGTATCCATGCAACTGTATCTGAACCCCAGCCTCATAAAATAGTCCATACTGCAATGTGGACTTCACATACCTGAGTATGCGTCTAGCCGCATCCAAATGCGGTTTCCTTGGAGCCTGCATAAACTGACTTACCAACCCAACAGCATAGCTCAAATCTGGCCTGGTAATAGTCATGTAAATCAAACTTCCTACTATGCGTCTGTACATAGTAGGGTCTTCCAGAAGCTCACCTGCATCTGCGCTCAGCTTCACATTCTGCTCCAAAGGAACTGAAATAGGCTTACAGCCTGTCATCCCATATTTGGACAGCATGTCCAGTCCATACTGCCTCTGCAAGAGCTGTATCCCACTTGGTGATCTAATCACCTCAATGCCCAAGAAATAACGCAGCTCTCCCAAATCCTTCATCTCAAACTTTTGCTTCAATAGCATTTTCACATGAAGGATATCTTCATCACTATCACCTGTGATGATCAAATCATCAACATAAATGACAAGCAGCATAATCCCTTTCTCTGTTTTTCTCACATAGAGTGAGAAATCTGCCTTGGAAATCTGAAAGCCAATAGTGACAAGATACTGTCCTATCTTGTCAGACCATGCTCTAGGTGCTTGCTTCAAGCCATACAAGGCTTTCTTCAACCTGCAAACAAACTCAGGATGAATAGCATGAACATAACCTGCTGGCTGCTCCATAAAGACCTCTTCTTGCAAATCACCATGCAAGAAGGCATTCTTTACATCCATCTGATGTAAAGACCATCCCTTTGATGCAGCCATAGCAATGGCTGCTCTTACAGTTGCCATCCTTGCAACCGGGCTGAAAGTTTCTTCATAATCAATGCCATATGTCTGTGCATACCCCTTGACAACTAATCTTGCCTTGTATCTATTCACAGAACCATCTGCATTGTGCTTGATCTTATAAACCCACTTACAACCAATTGCATTCTTGCCTTTAGGCAAAGGCACCAATTCCCATGTAGCATTAGCATCCAAGGCATCCATTTCTTCATCCATGGCTTTCTCCCATTTTTCATTTCCCATGGCTTGCTCAAAAGAAGTGGGTTCTGGTTCCTGTATCACTTTGACCATATAGGCATAGTGAATGGCTGTAAATCCATCATATTTCAGCCTATCCATAGGATACCTAACCCTGGTAGACTTGTGCAAAATAGGCTCACTTCCAGGTGCTCTCAAAACATCCCTAGTCTTCCTTACTCCAGGTGTAACAACAGAAGGAATACCCAACTCATCATCAATGCTCTGTTCTGAGCCACTGGATTCACCATCCACACAAGAGTGACCTGCATTCACATCAAACATGGGCTGATCTACCTTCTCTTTTCCTTTTCGTGATACTTGCGTACCACTCTCTGCATTGCTTTGAGGAGATTCTCCTGATCTCAATCTACCTGTCCATGGCGAAGTATGTGAACCACTGGTAGAGGACACTCCAGGTCCACTGATATTTTGTGATTGCTGTTGTGCATTCTGTGCAGCATTACCATTTTGTGCATCTACATCAATCATCACATTTACTGGTTTATACCAGCTGCTCATCTCATCAAAAACAACATCTCTGCTCACTGTGAACTTACGTGTAGAAGGGTTATAGCATCTATACCCTTTCTACTGCAGAGAATAACCAATAAAGACGCACTTCTCAGCTTTTGGATCCAACTTGGACCTCAACTCATCTGGCACATGGACATAGGCAATGCAACCAAAAATCTTCAGATGAGAAATATCTGGTTTCCTACCAGTATACATCTCCTCTGGCGTCATGCCATGTATTGCTGCAGTGGAAGTCCTGTTCATTATATAGACTGCTGTAGCAACTGCTTCAGCCCAATAATAATCTGGTAGATCTTTTTCATTTAGCATAGCCCGAGATACCTCTCCAATATGCCTGTTTTTCCTTTCTGCAATTCCATTTTGTTGTGGGGTATGACTGCATGAATATTGCTGCTTTATACCATGCTCCTGCAAGAACCTTGCAAACTCATTTGAGAGGTACTCTCCCCCTCCATCTGACCTTAGGCATTTTATTTGCAGGCCTGTTTCTTTTTCCACCATAGCTTTGAAAACTTTGAAGTGCCCAAACACTTCACTTTTCTTTTTCATAAAATACACCCACAGTTTTCTACTGAAGTCATCAATAAATGTGACAAAATAGTGACAACCTCCAATAGATGCAGCTTTTGTAGTCCACACATCAGAGTGGATTAATTCCAATGGCTTTTTACTCTCTTGAACATGCCTAGGAAAAGGTTTCCTTGCCTGTTTTCCAAATTGACAGGCTTCACAAACCTTGTGCATTTTTGCAACCTTGAATTTAGGCAATCCTGCAACAATATTTTGGGCTTGCATTGATTTAAGTCGCTGTATATTAACATGACCAATGCGTTTGTGCCAGATATCAATATCTGCAACTACACCGGTCCCATGTGCAAACATTGCTGCACTCAATTCAGGCATGTCCGCATCCAACGTAAACATCCTGCCCTTCTTCTTTCCTTTTGCTATCAAGCGACCATTATTTTTCATATCCTCAACAAAGCATCCATGAGGATTAAATCTGACCTACAAGCCCTGCTCAACCATCTGACCAACATAAACCAGGTTCTTGGTGATGTTCGGGACATGAAATACATTAGACAAGTATTTCTTTTTCCCATCCTGCATAGACAAAGGAATTTTGCCAATCTGCACAATAGGATGTGCAGTATCATCACCAGTCTCCACAAATCCTGGCTTTTCCATCTTCCTTGCATCTTGCATCCATTCTGCATGACCTGTCATGTGGTTATGTGGTTTGACGCACCTGAGTCAACATACCACACATCATTTTGTTCTTCTGCACTTGTCACAGAATTGGTCATATGCTGCACCATAAATAGATGCTCATTTCTGTCATCACCCTGCCTGCTAGAAGATGCATAATTGCCTTGCTGCAATTTTCCACTCATAATGTCATTCTGCTTTTTATAGCAGTCCTTAGCCATATGACCCATTTTGCCACAATAGTAGTGTGCAGGAATTGGGATTGAGCTCGAGGGGGAGTGTTGAGATATCGAGCTCCACTCGTGATATGCCAGGGTGACTGTTGTGCATTTATGTCACCGACTTGTTAGCTGGAGATGCGGTTGGTACACCGCCCACGAATAATAGCTGGATGATAGCTATCCTTATCTACACTAGTTCGTGGCTCAGTTAGTATGCCACCTTAGTTAGTTGAGTTTGGTTTGAGACCCACATATAGGGTTCTTCTATTTCTTTGTACTTGAGTTCTTTTGGCTTTCACAACTAAGAAGAGAAAAACTGTTTTCAGCCTCCAACTTTGTGTGTACTCCCCCATTGTGCATGTGAGAAAGCTACAAGTGAGACTCCTTCCCTCTCTCCCACAATCTTCACAGTTCGATGCCAAGTCTGCGAGTTGGTGACGAAGGAGCCACTATTGATGACCCTGCTAGAGTCTGCAACAACTCCCAGTGAGGCACATAAGGTGCAGTTTGTGGAATCAGTTGTTCAATCAGAGGTGGAGACTCAATCCAAGTTCAAGTTACACTTACCAGGAAATGGTCTGAAGGTAGTAGAGGCAACTCTGTTGTTGGTAGCTAACCAAGCCAAGAGGCGGGCTAATTCTCCGCAAAGGGAGCCGGGGTTGGAGTGCATTTAGGAGGCTCCTATTTAAATTTCATTGGGCAAATTGCTTAATCTAGTTCCAGGATTCCACCGGAAATTGTTGCATTCCCTGCACATGGAGTTTGAACCAGAAGAGGTGGAGCTATGTCAAGCTGATTCATGCCCAGTTCCGGCAGTTCCTTTGATGGACATGAGAATTCTGATGTCAAGGTCGAACTTTTGCTCAAGTGCTGGTAGATGGCAGTTCGGGGGTCAACATTGTCACTTTGAAGACCTGCTAATAAATGGGATGGATGTCTTGGGAGCCGGCACCATTCTTAGTCCGCATGGCTGATCAACGTCGGGTTCAACCACTCGAAATCTTGCGGGCCGTTGTTCTAGAGGTGGCAGGCATATCATTCGTGGTGTCCTTTGTGGTGCTCAACATGGAAGCTGCAACACCAGAGTATAGCATCCTTTTGGGTAGGCCTTGGTTGCAGCAAGCAAAAGTCAAGCAAAATTGGGAGCAGAACATCATTTCAATGCAGAGAGGAAAGAAGAAAGTGCAGGTCACAATGGAAGTGGTGGCACCATTAGGGTTTGATCAGTGTTGGCCGAGATGATGAACATGGCAGACGACGGATTGGAGGATGATGAGGAGGAAGCCTTTCTCAAGGCAAATCCGGAGTTGGTTCCTATCTTCACCATCGATGTGGAAGGCATTACAGATAGTTACATGCATCAAAGTTTCCTCGCGGCCGTGATCAGCCCTGTTCTGAAGGAGGAGTCTGATGAGCCCCAGCAAGTAGCAGCAGAATTGATCTCCTACAGCAAGAGAGGGAATTCGAAGAACGAATGAGCAGAGTCATGTGAGTTCAGAAAGATGCTCTGGATACGATTCATCTCGGAGTGGATGGCGCATCTAAACCAGTCAAAGTCAGCACTTTGTTGACGACTGAATTCCACAGCGAATTGATTGCCGTCTTGTGGGAATTTTTTGATGTGTTCACCTGGGACTATGTGGACATGAAGGTTCTGGATCCAAAGTTTTACCAATACCGGGTCAACCTCAAACCTGATGTCACTATGATGAAGATACAGAGGTATCATATGAATCTGCACATGACCAAGCAAGTGCGTGAAGAACTAGAGCACTTGTTGCGGGTGGGATTTATCGCACCAATTGAAAATCCAAAGTGGATTTACCCGATTGTCATTGTGCCAAAGAAAAACAAGAAATTGTGGATCTGTGTTGACTACCACAAGCTAAATGCAGCCACAGTACCTGATCCATTTCCCTTGCCCTATATGGATTCTATGCTCGATGAAGTGGTAGGGCATGAGGTGTACTCCTTCTTGGATGGATATAATGAGTACAACCAAATCCGAATGGCTCTGGAAGACCAGCCCAAAACAACATTTATCACATCATGGGGGGTCTATGTCTGCACAGTCATGTGGTTCGGATTGCAGAATGCTCCCTCGACTTTTTAGTGGGCAATGTAGGAGATCTTTGGGTCCTATTTGATAGATTTCATGAGGATTTTCCTGGATGACCTTCATGTGTTCGGCACATTCAATGAGCACCTGGAGCACTTGCAGAAATGTTTCCAACGATGTAGGGAAGTCTCCTTCATGATGAAATGTGCATTCGCAGTCCACCATAGTGGCTGACTCCTAGGGCATGTGATCTCGACGAAAGGAATTGTGGTGGATTCAGATAAAGTGGTAGTAACTATGCAAGCCCCGGCACCAAGAACACCTAAGGAATGCTTGCGGTTCTTGGGCCAAATTCGATGGCATGGTAGACATCTGCGGTTTGTAGCTCACATGGCGATTCCCTTGAATGCATTGGCACATGTGGAACCAAAAGCATTTGTGTGGATCATAGAGTGCGACCAAGCATACCGGTAGGCTGAAGATTCATCTCTCCAGAGCACCGGTGCTGCTGTCTCCGGATTGGGAGAAGAATTTTCATGTGTTCATGGATGCCTCCAATAGAGCTATTAAGAGCATCTTGATGTAGGAAGATGCGAATAAATGGTATCGTCCAATCTACTATGCAAGCTGACGGCTCTCAATGGCCAAAAAGAATTATTCTATCACGGAGCGAGAAGGACTGGGCATGATCTACTCTATTAAGAAATTCCAACATTATTTGTTGGGCCGACTGTTTGTCTTCCATGTTGATCATTCCGCATTATTATATTTGGTGAAGCAGAGCAAAGTCTTATGGGCCTATTGGGATGATGGTTGTTGCTCTTGTAGGAATATGACTTTGATGTGATTCATTGCTTGGGCTCACAGCATGCGGTCGCAGATTACCTTTCTTGACTAGAGTCTGAAGAGCTGCCAATGAGAGTGGAGGACGAGTTCCCACATGTGGAGCTAGCAGCAATTTTTTGGGCGGATCCAATCACGGTAGAGGCCAAAGTCATCCTAGAAGGACCATGGTCATGGTATGATGAGATGCTCTTGTTCTTATCTACTGGCATCATGCCCAAGTACATGAATTGGGATTAGAGGAAATGCTTGGCATTGCAAAGCTGATCCTTTGAAGTAGTCCTGGGACAGTTGTACCGATGACACTGACTAAGGCGCTGTTGCGGTGTGTTCCACCTCATTGTGGGGTTTTAGGTGGCCATTTTGCAGGTGAATTCATCATAAAGAAAGCTCTGCAGGTAGGGTTATGGTGGCCGACCATACAGAAGAATGCTCGATGGTTTGCAAAAAGTTGCAACCTTTGCCAACGGTTGGGACAACCCACTGATTGAGACTGCATGCCACTTAATCCCATCTTGCCTCTGGAACCATTTCAGAAATGGGGCCTGGATTTCATGGCTCCATTCAAGCCCACAGCTGCCCACACAAGGAATTGCTACACTCTGGTAGCCACTAATTATGGCACCAAAATGGGTGGAAGCTTGTGGGCCTTGTGGGACAACACTGCAAAATCAATCGCAAAGTGTCTATACCGTGATGTGTTCACTCGGTTTGGGTGTCCAATTGAGATTGTCAGAGGGGGACTCACTTTGTCAACAAAGTCATCAAGCGGATGAATGCTTTTTATATGGTGATTCACAAGAAGACTTCCCCCTATTATCCGCAAGCGAATGGATTGGCAGAGTCTATCAATCATACTTTCAAGAGGATCATGTTGCTACTAGTGAATGAGCACCACACGGATTGGGATGAGAAGTTACTGGTAGCACTATGGGCATACCGCACATCATTCAAGGTGGCCACGGGGTTGACTCCTTTTAAATTGGCATTTGGGCTGGAAGTAATCACGCTGATCGAGCATATTGTTTCAAGTCTAAGGATTGCGGTGGAGGACAGGCTTCTTCTATAGGACTCTATGGTATTCTGGTTGGATGTTCTAGACGAATTGGATGATTTGTGGTTGGAGAGCTATTATCTCACCTTGGAGGTTCAAGCACAGTGCAAGCGGAGGGTGGATTTGGCTTCCAAGAAGAAATCTTTTGAGCACGGGCAACTGGTTCTTCTATTCAACACTTGCCTTGGAAAAATGCCAGGGAAGTTGAAATTGTGATGGTCGGGTCCATTATGGGTCTTTCATGATTGCAGATCGATGTCATTTTATCTTGCGGATTTGCAAGGGCACGTACTTCCACATCTAGTTAATGGGTTTTGGCTTCGTCCATACCATCATGACGGCAGTCTTCAATGCCCATTCCCCATCTCTAATGAGGTGCAGATTTCTTGGGTTGAGGTGGAGGCGGCCGAGCTATCGCATCCTAGCTACCATGCAACTCACTGTCATAAGGGCGGGATATTGACAATCTGAATTACAACTCTTGAGCCATTGTTTGCATGTACCAGTTGCTTGTTGCTTGCTCTTCATCGCACTTGCAGTTCTCTTGAGTGCATTCGCCTTCTAGCTCTCATCAGCGTTCATTGTTATCTCTTTTCTTCTCCTTCACCTCGCCATGGGGATGGCTCATGCTCAATTTCTTCCTCTTCTTCTATTGGTGTATATTGATTCCCAGTCGATTGACGCTCATCTCTAGTGGCTATGGATTCGAAGTTTCAACAGTATTGATTAGTAGGGCATGGTTGTTCATCCATCAGGATCAGCGTTTTGCTAGCAGTTGGCAGTAGGATCTGCTCTAGAGTTCTTGGATGAGCATTTGAGATGATAGAAAGGTAGTTTCTCAGATTGCTAAGGTGTCTATGTTGTCAAATCTCACAAAAAACAAACAAGAATGAAGAATCAAGCTGAATTTCAAAGTTGTTTTGTGTGTTAATAGTCACCCCTCAAGAAATCTTTCGTTTTGGCACTCAAATGTTGTTTTTCTTTCAAGTTTTTTGCATTGAGTAGGCAGACTAGGTAGTATAGCATCCCCCTAGCACAAAAAACCTAAACAGAAACTCCAAATCTGTCAAAAATCATCAAAAAACCAATTGGCAACATAGCACATTTCTACTATCCCCACGGGTCGACGGCTTATAGCTATCCCATCGACCATCACCATAGCTGTATTTCACTAGTCAAACTTCATTGACCTATGGCCATAGCACTATCCCCATGACCTAGCTTTTGACCACGGTCTAACCCATCGCCCTAATTGAATGCGTGTCAGAGTTAGCTATCCTATCGGTCTGACAGTCATTGACTCGTGGCCTTAGCACTACCCCCATGACCATTGCTATCTCGCCACCTATTGCTATACTGATATCCCATCAACTGGTGTGTTAAGCTATCCCTACAACCGTTGCCATAGCGCTATCCCTACAATCATGGGGATACCTCTGGGGTAATCCAGAAAAAATTACATAATTATAGTTCAGCTTGAGTGTGCCCTGTTGGAGGTCTCATACATGCACTTGCGATCCGAAAGAATTTTGTCCAAGGATCCCGTGCCTAAAGGCAGTGCTTTGAGCTACACTCAACCCACCTTTCGTGCTAGTTGGGGGTCAGTCTAATCCAAAAGCTCAATTCCTAGCTCCCACTCCGTAATAGGACCCCGATAGGAGGATCCATCTAGCTTCGATGAGATGGAGAGCTTGGACGAGGTGATGCAAGACCCCTCAAGTCTAAGGGCTTTCGAAGCCCCCTTCACTAGTGTGGCCTCTCCCAACTCTCTTGCTCCTTTTGTAGTGTCCAGGTTAAGAGGTACATTCTCCAACATGTTTGGGCGTTTAGGCCGAATAGAGTCGGCAGACATGGAGAACCCCTTTACTGGCATGTCAGTGGGAAGGGAAGGTCAGCAACAAGCAGCTCCTGAAACACAGACAGGGATTGAAACCACCTTTGTGGACCCATGACCCTCCTCCTTCGCAAGGCACCCTGAATGGGTACTCATGGATGATGAAGATCCATGGATGAGGAACCCTCCTTTGCAAGGCACCCTCAATGGGTATTCATGGATGATGAAGATCCATGGATAAGGGACTTCTAAGGATAAGACCCTAGCCAAGGAGATGCGAGATGCTCTCAAGGAGGGGCATCTTATGAACCCTTGACCTTTCCGGTGCCACCGACCTTTGCCAACTATGTGGCCCCACAAGTTCCACCCTATCTCCCATTGCATGGAACCTCCATGCCAATTCCCCATGACCCACCCCCTCTAGGAGTCTGAGCGTTTCCACCCGTACCTATTGCTCCAATGAATGTAGACCTTGGCGCATCCGTCCCAATGCCAGTACCAATAACTCAAGCACCTCAATGCTAGAATCAAGCACCTCAATTCTTGTTTTGTGAACCATATGAGCAGATGAGTGACCAATGATTGTTGCCCCGCTTCCTCATCAAATTGGTAGACCCAAAGCGGTTATGAATTCTACCTCCTTCGACCTATGCAGCAAGGTGGCTATCCATATAAGTGATAATATGATGGACAAGGTTAACTTGGATGAAACCCTGACTCCATCAGAAGTATCACCATCGGTTGGGTCTTCCAATGTGGAGACAATCCCCAATGCCAATAAGAGCCAAATTCCTCAAGCATAAACACCGTCCATGGGCATAAGCATCAAAACTGTCTCATCCAAGAGAGCACAACACTATGAGTGCATCAATTACAATGTGTCAAAGCTTTTCCTCAGCATAAAATAGCATCTATGTGCTAAACATCCATTAATAAAGCATCCCACGAGGAAATATGGCCCTATTAGTGCATCCAACAAGGATCACAATGCATCTAAATGGCCTATAAAGCATCCACTACAATCCAATCCAAGCCATGAATGAGTGCACACTGCTAAGACTGCAACCAGAGTGATCTGCATAAGGTATATCCAAGAAATCACGACCCCACGGCAATGACCACTAGTGAAAATAGAACCTAGGATGCCTCAAAACATGGGCATCACTGCATAAGTAAACTCAATAAGACAATCTACAAATATCTCTCTTTTGTTGGAACTCTAAAATCCCAACTGATGAATGGGAAACGGGGAGTCAACCCTTGCATTGTCCTATAATCCAAAACTCAAAGGTTTGAACCTTTGAATGGATTTTTTGATAAAGAAACAGACAATTCGCTGCCTCAGAGAGACAAAACTTCTCCAAATCTCTACGTTATCGTGCAAGAGCTAGACCAAACTTCTCCAAATCTCTACATTATCGTGCAAGAGCTGATAGTAGGTAGGGGCTTTTGGGCCTCCGAAATGCAATGGAACAGACGGTTTTGGAAACTGTGGTCCCAATCACTAGGTCCAATACACCGACCAAAAAACATTTTTGCAAATAGACCTATTTGTAAACACCATCGAGAGTGCAAGAGTTTCTTCAAACTCGACTTCCAACACACTGGTGGCTAGAAAAACGTT
>NC_141624.1:34977503-35122503 GCF_047967505.1 Dipteris shenzhenensis | reverse complement strand
GAGACTTATAAGACCTAGTAGCATGAAGCTACTCACCTATCGAGGGAGAAAACCGAGTAGAACTTAAGCCATTGATGCCATCCAGGGTGACAAGCAGGAGCTTTGAAACCAAACCCATCGACTCTCAAAGCGTCGAGAATGCTCCCACACACCAGTACCCAACATGTAGAGTCGTGATGACTTCTTTGATTATAAAAGGGATCCAACCTTTAGAAGGAAAGGAGAGAGCAATGATGAAGATTGGTCCGAGATTAGAGGATCATGAGAGATGATTTGGCAAAGGCTTTACGTGGCCATAGAGATAAGTCGAAGACTATAATAAGGAAATCGAGCCAGATAGTAAGAAATGACAGATGAACCTAGAGCTGCGACAAGGAAGCTTCGAGGTGAATAAGCTAGGTGCAACATGAGGAAGCAAACAAATAGGCCACACAAAAACAAGAGCAACTACTAGGGCTTGCTGGCAAGGGTGTCAACAGCAAGAAGGGAGATCTCAACCTTTGAGCAACCGAACAATGAGAGAGACGGCAAAGAGGAGTGAGAGTCCCTTGGAACTAAGTAGATTGATCACAAGGAAGCACCGAAGAACGATCAGCACCAGCCAATGAAAGAAGGCAAAGAAATCACTCCAAAGCTCATACACTGATCCAAATGATACCTTCTCAAAAGTTTACCACCTAAGACGAGCGAGCATACGTCCTCCCAAGTGAGCCAGAGAGCACCCCCCTTCAATGCTCTAGTCAGGAAGCAACCCACACAACACATAGCAATCTAAAGGAGGAGGAGGACACATCAAATGAAGGGCGGCCAGCAAGAAGGAAGGAAGAAAGTAGAGTCATTAACCCCACTAGAAGAGGATGTATGCCCTCCTAAATCCATCTAAGCTACCCCCACGTAAACTTCACTAAAAAGCCACACTATTGAAACTACCAATCAAAATTCTAAAAGAAAGAAGGGAAAATAAACACTAAAACCCTTCTCAAAATTCGACAACATTAGAATACTACTCACGACTCTACACCAAGGAAATTCAATCCAAAGACAAGGAACATGCCATCCCCCAAATGCAAAAGAGGCAAACAGAAACTTAATCTTTTAAAAACCATGAACCAGAAGGCAAACATGACAAATCAAATTAAAAATTTTCATAGAATGAAAAGCTATCTTTGTTAAGTCCATTTAATTAGGCAACTAGAAAGAGACTCCGACTCTCTTATAATCGAGATAAAATGACATTGAGATCTACCATTTATGAATTTGCAAAACTGTATCAAAAAAGGCAATGCCACAATGAAATTCAAGCTCAAACACACAAAATGGTATCCATGGATAAAGACCTTAAGTATGAACTTCATCTCCCAAAAGAGCACCATCAAATCTTTAATGCTTAAAAAGGCAGAGCAAAAGATAGATGTACTACATTTTCTCTTTTGGACTTCATAAACAATGAAGTAATTATAAGTTTTCCATGTGAAATGTTTGTGGCATATGCAAATTGTTCACAATAGATGACATGTGCAAATTATATGTTGTTCATGTAGTAAGCATGAAAGTTTGTTGGGAGTTTATTCCACATATCGATTTTTGCCTTGCGTGCAAAAGCTCGCAGCATAGGCTTATGTTTAACTAGAACTCTCTCTTCCCCTTGATTTTCTATTTTGAGTTCTCAAAGCATCCGCAAGACTCTCAAACAAGATATTTTATAGACAACTCCTGAGCCAACATATATAACTGATATAATTGCTAACATCCAGCTCAACAAAGCTACATTTACAACAACCACAGGCAATCATGATCTATAATTGCTAACATGTAGCTCAACAAAGCTACATTGACTCAAAATAGAGAATTGAAAGAAACAATGTAGACAAAGCTCAAAAAAGAGAGTGATTCAATGCTAGAGCAAGTAGTAAGTGCACACAAGATAGATTACATCAACAAACTACAGAGTCAACTAATGACACAATTAGTAGTGCCAATACAACAAGGTGCAAATTTATTTTTCGTATTTTATCAAGAAAATTGCCAAGAGTCTCGCAATGTAGCATGTCAATGAACTATTTGTGCTCATTTTATTCTTTGCATATTCAAACATTTGAGGATAAAACTAACATATGATAGCTAGCCTCCCTTCCTTAATGGTGCTATGGTGGTATCAACTAGGCAAGCAAGGAGACACATAGGCTTCAAGTAGGTATCTCCAAAAGTTTTGACAGGTAGTTGCAATGTAGATCATATGCACATGTTGCATATGAGAGAAATGTGCTTGGCACAAGAGGCCCAAGTCACATGCACTATATCTTGCTTTCCACTCTTGTATCAGCCATGGTTATGGAATCTAAACCAAATGTATGGATGACTCTTTTTCTTCCATCTCTTCTTGCTAGTCCATTGGAATCCCCTGAACTTTTAGCAATGTTAGTCTTTACTTTTTCATAAGGGTCAATAGTAAAGCTGGACTCTAATTCTAAAAACAAGGCAACACCTATGCATCAACAGTGGCAGCGCTAGTGCTTAAATTTTCAAGTCCTTCTCTCTGTGTCTGTGTGTGTGTGTGTGTGTGTGTGTGTGTGTGTGTGTGTGTCGCTTATACATGGGCAGAACAGATTGATATACAAGCCTTTACATATTCAAGATAGATTTCTATGTTTGTTTGGCTAGAGTTGTACATACATAAAAGAGCATTCGTTCTAAAATTCTAAGAACTGATGAGGTGCAATATCTATTTATTTGAGTGTAATGGAGTCATACTCTATTTTGGCACTTTCACTACATAGAGTGAGGCTCTACATAGATATTAGTCATACTGTATTTTACTAAAACTACTAAAACAAAGTTAATTCTAAAATAGTCATTCTAAATTATTCATTCTATAATAGTCATACTGCATGTAGTAAAAGTGCAAATAGAGATTATTCTAATATTCTATGAAGTGATAAAGTACAATAGGTATTGTCAATTGAGTATAATGGAGTCATATTCTTTTTTAGCACTTCTCTTACATAGAGTATGGCTCTAATACATCCAATTTCATAAAGAAGAGTGCTCAAAAAGTGCTCTAGAAGTGCTAAAAAGTGCTTCAAAAGTCCTAAAGCTACTAAAAGTTATTTTTTCAGCTTTAAATAACTTTTTGATCATCTTTTGAGCTTTGTCACCCTTTTATGGAAATTTTGAGCACCTTCTAAGCATCTTTTGAGTACTTTTGTAGCTTTGTGGTTAACTTCATGTAGTTGGACAATGCAATAACGGATGATTGATCAGTAGGACTCGTTAACTAAGTAGAAGAGACTCTTAAATGGCCTTTGTTTAGGAGCCCATAGATAGCATGCTTGACTTTTTCAATATCTCAAGGTACTACCTTCTTTGATTTTAATGCTTTCAATAAATGAATTGTTTGTTTTGAGGTATATCTATTGTACGAATAGGCTATGTGAATCTTCCTTTCATTGTGTTTTGTTTTCTTTAGTGGGATTTTGTTTTGAGGCAAGGCATTAGAGTGCTTAGCATAAAGGAAGAATCTTGAATAATTATCAAGAAGAAATAGAAGAGGTTGGTCAATTCCTTCAACTGATCATATGGATGAAGATTCAAATGGGGAAGTTTAAGTAAGGTTGGAGCAACCATGACATCATCATGGTGATATGCCTTGCAACTCATTGCCTTCACAAATTTAACATAATCAGGGAGTATAAGGGATTCTAGAAAAAGGGAGAAAAGGAGAAGACCAAAAGCACAACAACAAGCATCAATCTTTGGAGACAATGCTAAGCTTGAGAAGCATAAAAGATGCAAGCTTTGTAATGAAGTGGCACATTGTTTTGATCAATAGAGCACAAGATGCACCGGCACATTTCCATGCAAACAATTTTCAGAACAGTTGCGGTAAATGTGGACCGGCTCTTCAATCTGATGGCAACTTTGCAGGTGAGATGTAGTGGGAGTGGGATGCCTGGATCCTACGCTAGCAACGCGTCTTAACCCCAAAGATATGCCAGATCTTGAATCGACAACCTCCAAAGCCAGATGCAGATAGTGGGGATAAACAGACTCTCTGGTACGGGACCAGAGGCTGGATCAAAAGGAGTCGCAGAAATAGGATATTTAGCACATGCCTAGCCTTTGTGTGGATAGCCTGCCCCTTTGCTGCTGCTACTTTTTCCAATTGAGATGGTTCCGCCTGTAGATGTTCCTTCAAAACTAGCACCCATGCAATTGGCTGGGCCTCTGCATGTGCAATGACTATGCATGTGCACATGGAGATGGTATACGTCTTGGCCTGGAATAAAATCAGCTCCAATACCCATTTGAAACCTTTGCAAATTAGCACATGCTCTTGATTACTGAGATGATACTCACCTCAAATGGGCAGGGCAAGCTCCATCTCCATTGTTGTTGCTCCAAGAGTTGGAAAGTTATGACTTTCCATATCCTTGGCAAGTATAGGTAGTCATAGATCAGCTCTAGTGAAAGGGTGCACTATCCACTGACTGTCATTACCTGTTCTCCTTGTGCTAGTTGTTTGCATAGCTATACCATCTCTGGGTGGACGATGATGCATGCCTAATCGATACTAGAGAAACTATAAATCCTGAGCCGGTGCAACCATGTGTCAATAATTTCATCGCTCAACAAGATGATAGGGAGAGGGTTATCAGATGGATGAGCACCATTCTCATGAGTGTGCAAGCTATAGGAATTGTTTGAAGGAAGATAAGAAAGATCGCACAATTGAGTAGGTGAGTGAGGGCAAGAGTGAGCAATTGTGAGTGAATAGTGGTTAGCTCCTGCAAGTGCCCAATGGTAGAGACATGTAAGGCAATCGGCCCAAAACTTGAGGTATTATGGGTAGTTAAGTACCCGTCATTCCATCGATTGCATGATCCCACCATTAGATCTTGCTCTCTCACTTGGATCCAAGAAATGAGCACCTCATGCTTTATAAGAGATGGACATTTAAGGTGCCCCTCATGATGATACCTCCACAATAAAAAACCATTCACTAAAAGTGGTAGCACATGGTATGCCAAGTAGGAAGAAGTTAACCTTGAATACTCAAAATCCCAAACGGGCGAGACCATTGCATTTCCAACTTGCTCAGCATCCATCCCATGAAGCTATTGAAGATCATGTCTAGCTGCACGTCCTTGAAGAATTCTCTTGTCAAGGCCAAGTCCACCCTCCTTTACTTGCATGATTGAACTACTTGTGTCAGATAATAGCTCTCCATGTGGTCTTCCTCTAGTTGTTCCAACACATCCAGCCGAAATTCCATAGATTCTTGCGCAAGTAGTCGGTCCTCCACCGCAATGCAGAAACTAGGTACCACATATTCCAAGGGTGTGATTGCCTCCATTCCAAATGTGAGTTTGAATGGTGTCAGGCCCGTGGCTACTTAGAAGGAAGTGTGGCATGCCCACAATGCAGATAGCAACTTCTCATCCCAATTTATCTGATGATTATTGACCAACAAGGTTGTGATCCGCTTCAACTGCTTGTTGGATGACTCGGCTTGTCTGTTTGCTTGCAGGTAGCACAAGGAGGAATTCTTGTGAACCACCTTGTAAAAAGATATCTCCTTGATCACCTTGGATACAAAATGTTTCAAGCAATCACTCACCAAATCAATGGGGCAGCCAAACCGAGAAAAAATATCCTTGTACAAACACTTGGTTGTTGATCTTGTTGTATTATCTGACAAAGCCCATGCTTCAACCCATTTGGTGTAGTAATATGTTGTGGCTAGCACATAACAGCTTCTGTCTTTGTGCGTGCGGGCTTGAATGGACCCATAAAATCCAATCCCCATTTTTGGAATGGTCCCAAAGGTAGCACTGGCTGCATCGGCATTCAATCTCGATTAGAGGGTTGATTGAGTCATTGGACACAGGTTGCACTGCAGTGCAAATCATTGAGCATCCTTTTGCTGTGTTTGGCCACCACAATTTGGCCTTCAGCACTTTCTTGGCCATGATTTCTCTCGCAAAGTAGCTGCCTGCCACTCCATAATGTGCCTCCGTGAGCACTATCACTTCTTTTGTCATCTTGGTGAAGTTGATAAGAGAACCCAATAGGGCCCCCCAATTGGTGAAAAATTGTATTAATTAGGGAAAGATGGAGGGAGGGGGGAGGGGAGGGATAAATTGAGGGAGGGATAAGTTTCCACGTGTCCTTGCTCTAGATTTTTCTTCATCGCCTTAAGAAATGTATATAAAGAGGGTCAATTTCTACTTCACATCGATTAAGAAGACGAAGCACGGAGAACAGGTTTGTAGATTCATAGAGGGAAATATGAAAACAAGTTGGGAGTGATGGAAGTAGATTGAGTGATGGAAGTAGAACGGAAGCCTCCCAGTCGAAGATATCTCCCCCAAATTTTGATTGTTATCGCTCTTGGATACCTCTACCATGATCATTGCATTGGAGCTCTGCATGCTAAGTGGCATTGGCTTCTCATCGGAGACCATAGGCTTTAATCTCACTGCCCTTGGTTTTGTTCCATCAGCTTCAGAGAAAATGGGCTTTGAGAGTTCCTGCAATTTCTGCCTTTGAGCTTCTCTTGCTACTCCTACCCGACAAATCTCTCTTTTTGGTTATGCAAGTCTTTGGGGATCTTGAGATTGTGTCGCATGAGTGCACCTCCCACTATCGTATTGCTTCGAGATGGTAGACATGCATGAGACCAAAGATTCTACGATGTGCAAGAGTACAAATGGGGCGATGCTTTCTAATGCAAAGGCCGAGAGCAATGCTTCAAAATGCAAATGATCATCCACAGGATTTTGATTTCTTTGGGTCTCTAAGGATGAGTGCGGATGGAGGGAGGCGCTGAAGGGGATGCGATGCATCGATGAGGTGGAGCACAGAGAGGTAGTGGGCAGTGAGGGGAAGGGGCAAGGAGGGGGAGGGAGGATTAATTAAGACAACGTTAAGGGTTGATTAACTAAATTAAGTTATGCTAATGAACTATCACCAATTAATTATTTCCAATGAATCTTGTAAATTCTTGGAGTTTTGTAAATCAAATGCAATTGTTCAATGTAGAAGCAATTGAAACACAAAATTATGAAGCTAGTGGAACAAATCCCACGGAAATCTAATGCTAGAATGTGTAGATAATGAATTTTTGAATTTAGTAGACCCATTAGATATATGTACCCATATTGTGCATTTGAAGTTAGATGGGACTAGATGGCAAGCTAGAGGGACTAGTAGGGGTGGGATGGCAAGCCATAGGGATCCATTAGGGGAGGAATTGGATGGCATGTGAGAGGGAGAGGCTAGATGGCAAGCCAAAGGGATCCATTGGAAAGGGGATGGATGGTAAGTTTTGGAACTTTGTGTGTTGAAAAAGGGATCCATTGTGAGTGGGAATAGAAGTTGCAGGTAGCAGTTGTGGGAAGCTTAAGATGGCTGCGTGCAAGGGAGTGTGAAAGGACATAAGGTTGAGAGCCATAAGGGAGTGTGCTGGGGAGGTTAATTACCAATCACCAATTTAATTTAGTGGCCCATCCATTAGGATTGAAGTGACTATCTAGCATGCATTTGACACAAGTTTATGGCTTGAATTCTGGTTGATTGAAGGAAACTCGTGATTATTTGGACATGCCATTGTGTTGGCATGTGTGATAATTCTACTCAATTTGGTGGCCTCATCCATGGGAATGATGCCTCCATGTAAAGGCATGCATGATTAATTAGTTTTGATTGATTAACAAAAAATAATGATTACTTGGATGCATGCATAAAAGAGAAATTGAAGTATGATTCCATCCACCGTGATGTTTAGGTGGAATGACCTATCACCACATTGGTTTTGTAGGTGAATGATGCCATTGAGAGAATTGAGAGTGCATAACCACCTAGCTCACATGGGAGACTTTTCCACACACACCATGCATGTGGGAGGATACATTAATGTGGAGAGACCCCCTCTTTTGGCTATAAAAGGAAGGGGCAATTCCTTGATGGGACACGCTCATTCTTGTAAAGCCACCTAGCTAGTATTTTGATATTTCCCTCTCATCCCTTCTTTCAAATAAAGTATGGTTCTCCTCCCTTGATGTCTACATCTCCACATTCCTCCTCCTATCATGTACATGCTTCTCTTCCCCCTCTCCCTTTCCCCTTGTGTCATAGTCTCCCTTTTCCTTCCCTCCACTTCTAATTCCTTTTTTTTCACCCCAGAGTGGCAATAGGGAGAGGGGAGGCAACACCAAGAAGAAAGCTTAGTGCTAAGGTCTCTCAAAACTAGCATTATAAATTTTGGAAAGAGAATGTTTAGCTCTTTTTATCATCCTTGGGCACTACAATTGGCCATTTACATCTTGAGGTGTAGCTTTGGGCCCTAAAATTGGCCATTTGCATTCTAAGGTGCATTGTGAAGGAGGTCTGACATAAACATGACTACTAGTGGAGCTCTTTTAAAATGAATACCATCATGCCATGCAAGCCTTTCAAGGATGGAGGTTGGGCATCAATAGGGCCACTTTGAAATGAATACGACCTCAACATGCAAGCCTTTGAAGGAGGTTGGAGGTAGCATTCTATCACCGATTTCATGCCCCCATTGCCTCATCCACCTTGATGTCTTGATGGTGATGATGATGATGATGATGACATAGTCGACTACCGACATGGCATGACTATGTTGTACTTAGGATTTAGTACTGACATTCTGCATTTTTTGCAATTGCATTGGTGTGGACGCTCGTTTAGTAGCTCCACCACCGTAGCTCATTTGTACCAGGTTTTTTCACAGTCTCATAGGCCCATCGGTGTGTCAAGGACTTTAATAAACTCTCTCTCTCTCTCTCTCTCTCTCTCTCTCTCTCTCTCTCTCTCTCTACCTGAGGTATACTATTCCTCTTACCATGTGCTTCATTGGGGTTCATAGCCCAATCTAATCCTTGGCATTACCATCCACAATCCATTATTTCCAACTACAGTGGATGTGTAATAGTAGCAAGTATTTTTCCTTTACAACTTTGTTATTCGAGGAAGTTGATTGGACATGAGAAGAGGACAAATGGGAGAATCATCTCTTTGATCTAGTTAATTCCCATAGCACCATGTTTTGAGGTCACATTAGCCCTAGTGAAATTGACTGGCTACACTTTGCATCGCTATCCAAATATCTAAGCATGTTGTTCAAATAACAATATCTTTTTTCCTTGGGAAGGACTAAAAATGTTTGGGCAAGTTTCGTTTCTTCACTTTTCAGATGTCACTTTTTCCTAGGGAAGGACTAAGAATGTTTGGTCTAAGAATTGATAGCTCCCTCTTATTTCTCTCTTTGATGTAGAGTTCACAATGCATTGTTTCCCATTACAATGGGTGTAGTGCAGCAAGTGTTTTTCACCCATGGTTAGGGAAGAAGATCATCGGTATTTTGATGTCACCGAGTTAGATCCCTCTTACTTCTCTGATGTATTGTTTACATTGCCACATCATGGTGACTGGGTTATGGGATTGATGAATACGTTCAAGCCAAGGTCTTCCAACCAAATAGATTTCCAAAATACTATATCAACCCGAAATTTGACCTTGCAGCGTTGTCAAAGCAAGTTTCATGCCCTAAAGATTCCCAAAGTGGACCAATTATCCAGAATTGTAAACACTTTTCAACTATGAACCAACCAGAATGTTCAAAGGACAATGATCTCTCCAGTTCAAGCCTTACATTATATGGAATAGTCAAGGCAAGCTCATGGAATTGTTTTCATCTCTTCCCAAATGTTTGCTTGCCAGATGAAACTACTAATTTGCTTGTGAGCTTCACGAAGAAGAAAGGAGCTGATTTGCTTGTGAGCTTCACGAAGAAGGAAGGAGCTTAAAGCTTAGATCTTGATAAAGAATGAGCTTCCAAGTCAAGGTCCTCTTCTCCCTCCACTTGTTCCACACTAGATATGTTGAATTTTCATCCTATATTTGTTTCTAAATATCTATTCAATAAATTTTGGGCTTGGAGTTTGAGGTTTTCCTAAACATTTTTTACTTTGTATTCAATACTTTTTAGGTTTTGGTTTGAGCTTTTATAAATTTAATGAGATTGGTTTATGTCTTTCTTCACAAATGAGAATGTACGTTTTGCAAAATTATGTCAAATTTTTTTGTAGAATGTACATTTCATAGAATTATGTCAATTTTTTTCATGCTCCCTATATAATATCCAATCTCCTCTCCTTTTCTCTTTTCATGCTAGTTAGTCTAATGACTCCTCTGCTCTTCTCTTGTTGTGCTCCTCTCTTGTTCTCTTTTCAAGCTTCTCTCCTCTTCCCTTTTCATGCAAGAATTAAATAAGAATATTGAGAGAGAGAAATATATAGATGGAGAGCTTACCTCTAATCTCACTGTCTTTTGGAGCTCCTCTCCTATTCCTTTTTCATGCAAGAATGAAACAAAGATATTAGACTGAAAGAAGGAGATTGAGAAAGAGAATGGAAAATATAAGTATATGGAGGAAGATGGAGATGGCTTACCTTTTTCCTTTCAATCTATGGCTTGCTTGCTCCTCCTTTCTTCTATGCTCATCCCTTCTTTTCTTTATTGTCTAAACCAAAGGACATTGCTA
The DNA here is from genome assembly GCF_047967505.1 of Dipteris shenzhenensis. NCBI lineage: Eukaryota > Viridiplantae > Streptophyta > Polypodiopsida > Gleicheniales > Dipteridaceae > Dipteris > Dipteris shenzhenensis. The sequence goes on along the minus strand of NC_141624.1, from coordinate 35,111,933 downwards.
TGTTGCGTTTGTACATATCTTGATCTCTTTCTCAATTATCACAACTTAGGTGGCTCTTTATATTCTCTTTTGGTAGGTGCATAATCTTGTAGTCAAGTCATTATCTCTTTTGATTTATGTCAGTTTTCTTTCACTCATAGACATGTGAATGTAGAGTCTTGTTTGTTTTTTTTATGCATGTGTAGCTATGTGTACCCATAGGTCATCTAGGTTAGACTTGTTCTCTTGTTCTATTCAATCTCCACATATCTCAGATGAGTCCTAAGAAGTTCATTGACTTTTTAGCAAGCTATTCTCTCAACTCATATAGGTAGTAGGTGCTTAGGGCATCACCAAACTCTTAATGAGTAGGAGTAGGTGATAGATGTGTTCCATAGAGAGCCTTCTATGCCTAAACACTTAGAGTTTGATAGAATGTGGGTGCTAGAGCATAGAGGATTAGTCTTAACCCACCACAAATTAGAGATCTAGCATGTGTCTTGCAAGGTATGGGTATAGGAGAGACAATAGAAGTGGAGTTAGCAGTGAGTAGTGGCACATATGTGACAACATAAGGTTGAATCTTCTCACCTTAGGAATGGTGGCAAGGATCATGTTTCTAAGTATCTTTATTACTAACTATCTTGCAATCAATGCATTTTACTTGATATATGTTATTTTTCATAACCATTCTCGCTTTTCTCTTTTCTCATGTGGATAACTCTTGTTGTTACAAATTCGTGAGGGTTGGCCATATGGCAAGCAAGGACGAGTACAAAATTGCTTATAAGCATAATAGTCAGTCTCTCTTTGACAAGCTTCAGAGCAAGGGAGCACAACTCGATTGGCTTGTAGTAGGGATAGACATAAATGTTCAACCACTCTTACTTTTGCAACTAGATTCACATTAAGTTTGATGTACCTACTAGTAAACTTTTCTATCCGTGTTGTATATAGCCTACCCCATCTAGTAACTCTAAAGGGGGTAAGGAATCATGTGCAAATGGAGATGCAAGCAAAGGTAGAGGTGAGAACAAGAGAATTCCCTCTAAGGGTGATGTGGATTGGGGAGATTGACAAGGGCTCTACATGATCCTTTGCATAGCTAATCTCTTTAAGTTTATATATACATATAAGTTTATATATGCTTTTTTATATAAGTTTGTATAAATTGTTTGTTTTCGTATAAGTATATATATATATGTAATTTGTGGTTTCTTGTGATTGATCTTATACATCATGCCCCCTCAAGAGAATTTTTGTAATGCGCCTTACATTATATGTTCATCCCCTTTTGAGGGAATTTTGGTAATACACCTTGTAGTATATATTCATGCCCTTTAAGGGTTCTTTTTATAACATTTGACACTTTTTTATGTTAACATATGGTGGAGTAGAATGTCTCTTAAAGATCCTCTAAGAATGCACCATTACTTTCCCTTGGGAAAAAATTTCATCTTAAAGGTTCTCTTGGAATATTTCCGTTGAAAAAAAAAAACATCTTCAATAAAGTAACTCCTATATGGCTCAAAGTTATGAAGATAAGGAATGTTGTTGCCTTTCAGTAGACTAAAGAAGCTGATTATTTATCTTATCTTTTTCAACAAAAAATGTCCATTTTTATTCACAATGCTCCAATGAAGGTAGCTTGAACTTTTAACCAACTAAGGATCGACAGGTTATGATAACCACATTGGTCCAATTTGGAGAGAGTAGGCTATATCCTTGTATTATGGAGAGCCCACTATGAGAAGGAGAATGTGTCTCATTCCTTTTCTTCTCATTTTTCAATAGGTGTTTGAGTCCATGCATTGCCAATTTGGCTTCCCAATTGGACTATCATTGCCTTTCTTTGTTATGCTTTGCCGCATTGTGGATTTCTCCATGACCCTTGTTCTCTATTCATAGACCTTGCTTTTGGATTGTTCGGAAATAGTAGTCCTACTATTAGTGATGACCTTCACAAGGCCTCCTACAACCTTTTCTTACTTAAATAGCTTCCCTCTCATCTTAGCTACTATTAGATTTAGAATGGAGTAGTTTCTTAGCGTTATTAGGTTGCGACTGCTTTGTGCACTTCACATATTGCTCACATGAACATATTGTGCCTAGACATTGCTATGAACTATTGCTTACTAAGGGATCTTGTCATCATAAGCATTATTTTAGTAGCTATTTATTTACCTTCTTTGCTTCAAATGGAGCTCTTCTAGGCTATCATGTGACTTTCTTGAGATTCTTACAATCTCTTTTCCACAAATCACAAGGGATGTTACTCAAGATTGTCTTCCCTACTATGCTCTTTTAACAACATGATGACGTAGATTAATGGAGCTGTGAATTGATGGCCTTTAGGCTCTCAAATCAGCTCTATAGCATATTTCATGGCTTTGGGCTCTTCAAGAGCATCAAATTCTTGGCTATAGTTGCATTCTAAGCCTTAGTTAATTAAGGCATGAGACACTGTAAAAAGCCTTCCAATGGTGTCTTGTAGCCAAAATGAGCTTGCTCCTTTGTAACATCTTGCTTGTTGAAGTTCCCTTAAATCAACTCATGCTTGTGGGCATACTTTGGCTATTAGTGTGGGGGTTAAAGGTCACTGTGCCTTAACCCCAGTTATGTACAATACTCAAACACATATATAAATGAATGAAAAAGAAGATTAGGGTGGTTCTGCACCCACCAAAACTTGTGTGGCTCTCTGTCTCTCTCTCTCGCTCTCTCTCCTTCTTCCATTCTTGCTTCCGTTGAGAGCACTCTCAACTGGTATCAGAGCCCGGGTGATCTAGCTGAGCGTGCGTGAATGCTGGAAGCTCAGCAGCTCTGTGGGAGGAAGGAGAAGCTCTGTGGGAAGCTTTGTGGGTGACTTTACTTGCATCCGAGTGTGCAGAGACCTTGGAGGAACCTTTGGAAAAGTCACTTTGGCTTTGCCAAGTGGTTTTGAGAGCCTGTTAAGAGCTTTCAAAGAAAAAGTCGTTTTTTGAGCTTTTCCCTGTTCCGTTCGATGACAGAGACTCCGTATTGACTTGTGGAGGCAACTATTGCTTGCTTTTGGTGTCCACATTACTTCAGGAGCTTGGAAACACCTTCATTCTTGAATCTGAGATCATTTCAGTGGATTTCTTACTCACTGTGTCAATTCCTGCGTTTTTTGCCCGGGTGTTGGAACTCAAGTTTGGAGCAACCATTTGCAGATCTGTCAGTTCCGGTGGACTCAGGAGGTCCTAAAACTTCTATGTTGCTCATCATTCGCACTCCGGTGGAGTTTACAAATAGCTCTGTTTCCAAAAACGTTTTTCAGTCCGTGTGTTGGACCTAGTGATTGAGACCACGGTTTCCAAAACCGTCTGTCCCATTGCGTTCCGGACGCCCAAAAACCCCTACCTATCAGTTCTTGCGCGATTCGGTGAAGGATCTTCAGAGTTAGTCTGTGTATTCGATTTCGTCTCTCTGTTATGCATTTTTCATACTAAGGTTTTGAAACCTTAGATTTATGCCACATGGCAGTGGATAAGTGTTGACTTCCATTTCTCACTCATCGGTTGGGATTTTGGAGTTCTGGCAGAAGAGAGATATTTGCAGATTTTCTTACTGATTCCGATTATGCAATGGCGCCCATGTTTTGAGGCATCTCAGGTTCTATTTTCAGTAGCGCTCATTACCGTGGGACTATGATTTCTTGAGCATACCTTATGCAGATCACTCTAGTTGCAGTTTGAGCAGTGTGCGCTCATTCGTGGTATGCATTGGGTTGCAATGGATGATGTGTAAGCCATTTGGATGCATTGTGGTCCTTGTTGGATGCGCTGATAGGCCTAAATTGCCTTGTGGGATGCTATTTTTTATGGACGCTTTGCACATGGATGCTATTTTAAGCTGAGGGACAGCTTTGACACATTGCAGGTGATGCACTGATAGTGCTATGCTCTCTTGGATGAGACATTATTGATGCATATGCCAGTGGACAGTGTTTATGCTTGAGTCATTTGGCACTTATTGGCATTTTCTTTTGGGCCAGATTTGCTCATATGGATGCATAGTATATGCACATGAGTCAGATGCTTTGAGCTTTGAATTTTGGTGATATTTCACACTATTGTGGCATACACATTTGGGTGCACCTAGTATTTGGTGTGATTCTCTCTTGCAGGCACTAGCATTTGGGATTTTGCTTTATTTGCATCATGGCATCCTCTTCCATGCCTGAAAAGGAGTTTTTCAGCATTAAAAAGTTTGATGGGACAAACTTTTCTTTGTGGAAAGAACAGATAAGGGATGTGCTTATTCAAAAGAAGCAGATTAAACCCTTGGCAGGGATTGAAGCTAAGCCTGCAAATATGTCTGAGGATGATTGGAATGAGTTGGATGCATTAGCAAAGTCTACTATTAGACTTCATCTTGCAGAGTCAGTTTATTTCACAGTAGTAAATGAGCAGACTACGGAAGATTTGTGGAAGAAACTGTGTGCCACTTATGAAAAGGAAACTGCCTCTAATAAAGTTTACCTCATGAAGAGGTTGTTTGAGCTGCAGATGAAGGAAGGGGTCTCCATTGCTTCTCACTTGAATGAATTCAATATTATTTTCAGCCAGCTTCAGGCTCAGAAAATGAATTTTGATGCGGAGACTAAGGCAATATTTCTCTTATGTTCATTGCCATCCTCATGGGATACCTTCCGTACAGCTGTCAGTAACTCTGCACCTGGTGGAGTACTAAAATTTGATGATGTTGTGGGTAGCTTGTTGGCCGAGGAGATTAGACGGAAGTCTATGGATGGCAACAAGGAGGATGCAGCCTTAAATGTGCAAAGGGGCAGATCACAGTTCAGGGGGAAGTCCCAAGAAAGAGGGAAGTCTTGTAGTAAATCCAGGGCACGGAACATTGAGTGTTACCATTGTGGCAAGAAGGGCCATATGAAAAAGGATTGCTACAAGCTGAAAAGAGAGCAAAAGGATAAGAAAAAGAATGCAAATTGGGGTGCAAATCAAAAGGAAGAGAGTCCAAGGGAGGACAAAGGAAAAGTGAAGATCGAGGAGATCAATGCAGTCACACATGATAGTGACAATGATGTTCTCTTCATGTCTACTTTATCTGCAGAGTTGCTTACCACTTCAGATGATGCATATTCCCAGGATTGGATTTTGGATTCTGGTGCTTCATTCCATGTTACTCCCCATAGGGAATGGTTCTCCACTTATGACAGTGGAAAGACAGGTTGTGTGCATCTTGGAAATGACTATGCATGTGACATAGTGGGAGCAGGTGACATAAAGTTTTCTTTTGCAAATGGGTCTGCATTTGTTTTGAAACATGTGAGACATGTGCCTAAGCTGACCAAGAGTCTTATTTCAGTGGGTCAGCTAGATGATGCTGGTTTTCACACCACTTTTGGCTTTCAGAGTTGGAAAATTCAAAAGGGCTCTATGCTTTTGGCTAGGGGTGCCAAGTGTGGGACTTTGTATCCCTTACATGTATCAGGGGTATTTGATCATGTTGTTGCAATAACCGAGCAGCCAAGCACTTCTTTGTGGCATTGCAGGTTGGGGCACATGAGCCAGAATGGAATGAAACTCTTATGCCGTTTGGGTTATGTACCGCATTTGAGTTTCTCTGATTTTGAATTTTGTGAGCACTGTCTCTATGGGAAGCAGACTAAATCAGCCCATAAAAGAAGGGGAAAGAAAGAGCTTGAAATGCTTGATTTGGTGCATTCAGACGTATGTGGTCCCATGCCTACACGGTCATTAGGCGGGGCTGAATACTATGTGACATTCATTGATGATGCAACTAGGAAAGTGTGGGCTTATGCTATAGCTCGGAAGAGTGATGTGTTCCAGGTATTTCAGAAATGGCTGGCCTTGGTTGAGAATCAGTCAGGTAGAATGCTTAAATGCCTACGGACTGATAATGGTGGAGAGTATCTCTCTCATGACTTTCAGCATTTCTGTGATACACGTGGGATTAAGAGGGAGCTCACATCCCCTCGTACTCCAGAGCAAAATCCAGTTGCAGAAAAGATGAACCGTACCATTCAAGAAAGGTTGCAATGCATGCTTTCCAATGCAAGTCTTTCTAGTGGTTTTTGGGCTGAGGCAATGAAGACTGCAGTGCATGTGATCAATAGATCACCTAGCAAGAGTTTGGATGGTGGTATTCCTGAAGAGGCATGGAGTGGAAAGAAGCCCTCTTACTCTCATTTACGTATATTTGGGTGTGAGGCATATGCACATGTGCCAAAAGAGCTTCGAAAGAAGCTAGATCCTAAGTCTAGGAAATGCATCTTTCTAGGTTATGGTGAAAGTGGAGAGATGGGCTATCGTCTCTGGGATCCAGAAGCAAAGAAGATCATACGCAGCCATGATGTGGTCTTCAATGAGAAGAAGATGCATAAGGCACCCATGAGGGATGTGGAAATGAGGAGAATCACTTTCCAGGATGTGAATCCACTTGCATATGTTGATAGGCAGCAAGCTGTCCATGCACCAAATGTGCAAGAAATGGTACCACCAAGTACTCCCACAGGTATACAATCAAGGGTAGATGATGGATCATCTATTGGTGGAAATGATGAGCCAAATGTGGCTGATATGCAAGTGGGACAGCAAGCTGAAATGCCCTTGAGAAGATCATCTAGAGTGTCTAGACTGCCTGATAGGTTTGTTCCAGGGGTAGACTATGTGATGCTTACTGATTGCGGGGAGCCTTCTTGCTACAGAGAGGCTATGATGCGTGAGGATCAACGCAAGTGGGAGTATGCTATGCAATCAGAGATGAGTTCACTTATGAAGAATAAGACTTGGGACTTGGTTTCTTTGCCACATGGAAAGAAAGCATTGCCATGTAAATGGGTCTACAAAATGAAGGTCATAGGTGATGATGTGCCTAGGTACAAGGCCCGTTTGGTTGCTAAAGGGTTCAAGCAAGAGAAGGGTGTGGACTTTGATGAGATATTCTCTCCGGTTGTGAAGATGACCACACTTAGATGCATGCTTGGACTAGTGGCAGTAGAGGATATGGAGCTTATGCAAATGGATGTCAAGACAGCTTTCTTGCATGGGGATTTGCATGAGGAAATTTACATGGTGCAGCCGGAAGGCTTTGAAGAAAAGGGCAAAGAGCATTTAGTTTGCAAGCTGAAGAAGAGTCTCTATGGTCTTAAGCAAGCGCCTAGAGAATGGTATCAGAAGTTTGATGCTTTCATTCGGTCCCAGGGTTTTAGAAGGAGTGAAATTGATCACTGCCTCTACACTAAAAGGGCTAAGGATAGTAGCCTGATAATCCTGGCACTATATGTGGATGATATGCTATTGGCTAGCAAGAATACTTATGATCTAGATGCATTAAAGGCCAAGTTGCATGAGGCCTTTGATATGAAGGATTTGGGATTTGCAGGTCATATTCTTGGTATGCGCATCACGCGTGATCGGAGTAGGAAACTCCTTTGGCTTTCACAAAAAGAGTATGTTACAAAAGTATTACAGCGTTTCAATATGGAGGGGGGGAAGGCAGTGAGTACTCCATTGCCTCCATATGTGAAACTGAGTCATACAGATAGTCCCAAATCAGATGAGGAGAGGGCCATGATGGCCAAGGTTCCTTATGCATCAGCAGTTGGGAGTCTTATGTATGCTATGATAGCTACTAGACCAGACATTGCATTTGTAGTGGGAGTTGTTAGCCGGTATATGGCTAATCCAGGAAAGAGGCATTGGGAGGCAGTTAAGTGCATCATGAGGTACATGAAGGGTACCAAGGAGATGTGCATTTGCTTTGGTAAAGGAGACATGCGTGTACTTGGGTACACAGATTCAGACTATGCAGGGCATGTGGATAGTAGGAGATCCACTTCTGGTTACGTGTTCACCTTTGCAGGTGGTGCAGTGTCGTGGATGTCTCGCGCACAGAAGTGTGTTGCTTTGTCTACCACAGAGGCTGAGTATGTTGCAGCCACAGAGGGTTGCAAGGAGGCTATATGGCTTGATCGGCTAGTGGGAGATTTGGGGATTCATACAGGTGTACCGACATTGCATAGTGATTCCATGAGTGCTATTCAGCTAGCACGGAATCCGGTCTTTCATGCAAAGACCAAACACATTGAGGTCAGGTACCATTTCATCAGGGAGGTACTTGAGGACAAGCGCATAGAGCTTGTCAAGGTTCATACAGATGATAACCCTACAGATATGCTGACGAAGAGTCTATCGAGTCAGCGGTTTGAGTATTGTCGTGTATTGATGGGCATTGGATAGTATGCTCACTAGTTGTTCTCTCTTAAAGGCACATTGTCCTTTAAGTGGGAGGTTGTGGGGGTTAAAGGTCACTGTGCCTTAACCCCAGTTATGTACAATACTCAAACACATATATAAATGAATGAAAAAGAAGATTAGGGTGGTTCTGCACCCACCAAAACTTGTGTGGCTCTCTGTCTCTCTCTCTCGCTCTCTCTCCTTCTTCCATTCTTGCTTCCGTTGAGAGCACTCTCAATTAGCTCAAATTTAAGTTCTAGTATAGCTACAATTCATCTATTCCAAGAAGGGAAGTCATCAATTTTAAAATGCTACATCATCGCATAGCTACACATAATAGGGAGAGACTCTCTCCTTTACCACCTCTCATCGAGACCTTACACAATTAACCTCAGTGAACTAACAAAAGAATCCTTTCGAAGAGACTAACTCAAAAAAGAGAGCAACTGAAAAACATGATTACCAAGAACTCTAAAACTAAGAACCTTCCCTAACAACTTACAAAAGAGATTACTGACTCAAAAAAGAGAGCAAATAACAAATATTCTTACCTGGAGATCTAAATCATCCCTAACAAAACAATGTACAACTTACAAAATAATACTTTTTGAACACAAAAAAGAGAGAAAATAACAAAGATGATTACCTAGAAATCTAAAACTAATAAACCTCTGCTAAAACGACTGACATACCCTCATGAGCTTGGATTACAATGTCTAGTATTTTAAAATTCACACCTCAAGCTAGGCTTATATAGTGTTGAGATTTGTTGAACCACATCCTTGCATTCTCATAGCTATAATAAGAGCCCTTTAATTTAAGTTTTGAGTTTGCTTTCTTGCCATTCAATACAAGCTTCTATGTTTTTTGCTACTTGCCAAGGTAAAAGCAACCAATTTTTGAATAATGTGTTGCATAAGAACAAAATACATGGGGAAGAAGATTACTCAAATAGAGCATCATTGTGTGTGGCTCTAAAATGTAGTGAGGCATCTGTATAATGTGATGCACAAAACCCTCTTGAAACTTCCCAAATAACGCACATAAATAACGAGTGAATCCATACTGAGTAAATTCAAGTGAAATTCTAAGACATGAATAAATTGGGTTGTTCCCTAGAGCTTGAACTAGTTGGACGCTAGAGTAATCCTAAGTAGCACAACCATGGCACATATTGTGGTTGTAGTTGTCACTTTTGTCACTACTAATACTTCCCATAAATACACTTGATCAACCACTTACACAATGGCCTTTTGCCAACTTAGTCACTCACAATTTGGTAATGACCAATGAGTAGTTGGAGACACCTCATTAATACATTTTTATCTATCCAATTATTTGCCAACAACTTGTGGCAATGCACAAGGTTGTTGTGGTGTGGTAGAGCGCTATGCGAGGTGAGCTTGTACATACCTTTAGGAATTATAAATCCTTTCATTACTTTGTCATAAACATATGACACAACACAACATAAAACTTATGAGACAACTTGATATCAACAACGAATTGCATCATATTTTTTGGTCTTTCATTAAAATAAAAAAGGATATGACACAATTTGATGTTGTTATGGAGTTGTGTCATAAGTTTCATGTTGTTTAGTTTTGAAAAGAAAAACATAAGATGCAATCCGATGCTGTTATCGATTCGTGTCAAAAGTTTCAAATAAATACCCCACAAAACATCAAAATTATGACACGACTCGATAACAGGATTGAGTTGTATCATCACTTTGCCCCCCCCAAAAAAAGCAGAGAGATGACACAACTCGATGTTGTTATCGCGTTGTGTCATAATTTTGATGTGGGAGGGGGGGGGGGCAAGAAATGAGAGGATTCACAATTTTCCAAGGTTTGAGAAACCTCACTTGACAACAGTCTAAGCTGCCATAATGACCTTGTGCATCTCCAAAAGCTATTGCCAGATAGTTGGATAGATGGAGATCTACCGATGCAGAGTCTCCAACTACTCATTGGTCATCAACAAATTATGTGTGATCAAGGCTATGCAAGTAACTGATTGAGTGCATACGAGTGAAGCATTGGCAATGAAGAAAATGGTTATCGTCATGGTGTTGCCAAGTTGTGGCATAAGTTTTTTTAAACAAAAAGCTCTTTCATATCAATTTTCATTGAAATAAATTTCTATACCATTCGTAACGATATAAGAAATTTGTGCTCTTTTTGTAGAATCAATTGTTTTTAGAGAGAAACGTATGAAAAATAATACTACTTTTAAAAAAGAGGCAATAATCTTAAGATTTTAAATGAAAACTTTTTTTGAGAACCCATGACATTTTCTCACTTCATCTACAATAGTGTTCTTGGTCACTCATGAACTTGATAAGAGAACCAAACCAATAGATAATGAGCTCAAATATAAATTTGAGGTGCTACCTTATATCGTTTTTTGGATATTCTTAACATTTTATCATCGTTGTCTTATTCTAGGCTTCATCTTTGGCACATAGTCCTTCCATCATGACTTGGTTCACGTAATTTGCTAAGTACTCCTCTCACATCCACGTAGGTTGGATTATGGTTACAAGGCACTTTGTTTTGAGAGGGAGCACTACAAATTGGCAGGTTTAGTAAAAGCTTCACAATGGCAGCTTAGAGCATTAGCCCCACAGTGGCATCTCAAAGAGTTCTCATATTTAGGCATGCTGGATGGCACATCCTCTAGCACACAACACCAAGGAGTTTCCATCGTGGAGCTATTCACAATCACATCATAGCAATGATATACCAGCCTTGACTCCAGATGAGATTTGTGAGTGGAAAGAGAAATTACTCTGATCTTTTATTGCCAAAGGGTAGTTTATAAAGCTAACTTTGACCTCGTAGGTCTTGAGAGAATGGATGTAGATGTACCGCATGCTTATACGGATCACACTCCACTTTCATACGCATTTGTAGGTAATCTCTGAGCATGAAGGACTTCCATCTACATCAATGAGTGACCGACCGATTTTAGTGACGTATAAGCATCACATTCATGCATGGATTCGATGCGATTAATTGCCATAACAGATGATACAAATACACATCAACAGTTCAGCAGCACTCGAGGGAAATGCACGTGTGCGGGGTGCAGGAAATGTGTGCGGTGGGGCATGTTGCGCAGCAAAGCGGGGAGGGGGGGGGGCATGGGACCTGGATGATTGTTTGGGGGGGGGGGGGTAAGAGAGAGAACCAAGGGTTACAATGGCAGGCGACTCTTGAGGAAAAAGAAAGGAAAGGGGAGGGGAGACCAGAAAGGGGAAAACTAAAAGAAAAGAGGGGAACAGGAAGAGAGAGAAGGAAGAAAAGAAGGAAAGAAAAGAAGGGAGAGAGAGAGAAGAAGAAGAAGACTGTAATTAAGGAGTTTGAGAGAAGGGCAACCTTTGGCTTTGTTGTTTTGTATGCGCTTACACATCATCGGGGCTTTTGTGCCCTCGTTCCCTTTTGCTCTGCTCTCCACGATGCTCTCCTTCCTTCTCCCTCCTCCGCCCTAACTTCCTCTGATTTTCTCCTCCCCCCTTACCCTTTTCGCTTCCTCCCAATTCGATCGCTCCCCCTTCCCCCTCCCCTGCCATGACGATGCCCGAACGTAAGGTCATCGAGCTCGAACAAGGATGGGATTTCATGAAGAAAGGCATCACCAAGCTCAAGAACCTCCTCGAGGGCCTTCCCGAGCAGCAATTCAACCCCGAGGAGTATATGATGCTCTATACGTATCCTGCCTCAGTTGTGCTTCGATATTTTGTCGCTTGTCGCATTTTGTGTCCTCCGCGTCTTGGGAAATATGCAACGCCCGTGGCTCGTTAGCATGAATAGATCACGGTGTTTAGAATTCCGAGGCTTAGAATTATTATACTATTTGCTTGCGGCTCTCTTGACTCGTGGTCCTCAGAACGATTTACAACATGTGCACACAAAAACCCCCTCAAGACTATTCACAGCAGCTTTACGACCGGTACAGAGAATCGTTTGAAGAGTACATCCATTCCGTGGTATGCATGTGCCATGCTTTTGTCAGAATTCTTGTGGTTAAGCGAACGCTGGTTTCCTCTTTTAGCTTTGGCAATTTGGTTCTCCTAGTATTATAGTGCCTTTGCGATTGTGGCAGGTTTTGCCTGCTCTAAGGGATAAGCATGACGAGTTTATGTTGAGGGAGCTGGTACACCGTTGGGATAATCACAAGATCATGGTGAGATGGTTATCACGGTTTTTCAACTATTTGGATAGATACTTCATCGCGAGACGATCTCTTCCAGGCCTGAATGAAGTGGGCCTTATATGCTTTCGGGACCTGGTAATGCCTAACTTTGCAATGGAGAATTCATGATTGTATTCTTACTTTTCGTAACTTAGTCCCACCTTAATGAAGAGATGGCAATTAGATGCATCTTTGATCCACTGTGCAAAGGGGAACTGTATCAAACTTTGTGGTATTGGAAAGAAAGATCACTGCCTTGTGTGTATGTTAAGTATCTGATGCGGAGATTTTGTATTCTGCATCCAGGTTTATCAAGAGATGAAGCACAATGTCAAGGATGCTGTGATTATGCTGGTAGGCTTCTTTGCTATTGACAGCTTTCTATTGTTGAATGTCCTTATTGCTATAGTGGTATCTCTTACAGTTTTTTGTACTCTACCCTGTCCATAGATTGATCGGGAACGCGAGGGAGAGCAGATCGATCGAGCCCTGCTAAAAAATGTGCTAGGCATATTTGTGGAGATAGGAATGGGAGGAATGGAAGCATATGAGAATGATTTTGAGATGTTTATGCTGCAAGATACTGCCGCATATTATTCCCGAAAGGCTGCCTCTTGGATAGAAGAAGATTCATGCCCTGATTATATGCTCAAGGTACTACGTTCTTTGCTGCAGTCTCGATGTTGTACATGTTAACTCATCTCTCTCTCTCTCTCTCTCTCTCTCTCTCTCTCAGACACCCACCCACCCACGTGCCTGCCCACTCGCCGAACCCCACCCCCACCCCCACCTCCCACCTCCTCTGCTCCTCCTTCCCCCATCTTTCTCCCTCCCCCTCTCTTGATGAAGCTCACCCTGGATGCTTTTTCATAAATCTAGGCTGAGGAGTGTTTGAAGCGAGAAAAGGAAAGGGTTGGGCATTATCTTCATTCAACCAGTGAACCAAAGCTGTTGGAGGTAAGCTTATTTTCTTTTCCTTTCCTTGTGCACGTTAGTGTTTTTAGGGGTTTATAAGTGCGTTAGGGGTTCATAAGAACAATTTGGAACATAGCTTCTGTACTAGAATTGAACACTGAATGGTCTTTGGAGGCAGTGGCTGGAATGAGTGTAGGCACAGCAGCCATTGGTTGGAAACTTTAATTGACAGAAGACTTGCCTTGGGGTCTTGACTCCTGAGAGATTAAACTCTGTGGTCCTGATCTTTATCAATGAAAAACTCATGTTGTTTTACAGAAAGTACAGCATGAATTGCTTTCTCAGTATGAACAGCAGCTCTTGGAGAAAGAACATTCAGGATGCCATGCACTGCTCCGGGATGACAAGGTCAATCCTGTTTCACGTTTTGGCTTTGCTGTTGTTTTGGAAGCTGCATGATACAGGAGTTGTTTTGAGATCGCCATTGTTAAATTCTGGGTTTTAGAAGTTCTGGACTGGGAGCAAGGCTAATTAAAACCCTTACTGCTTTTGTTTGTAGGTGGAGGACCTTTCAAGGATGTATAGGCTCTTTTGCAAGATAACAAGGGGCCTTGACCCTATAGCGAACATTTTTAGAAAGGTCAGTTGTTTTTTCAAACTGTTGGCAATGCTGTGAATCCTTTCCTCTCACAGTTTTGACAGCGTCAGTAACCCCATTGGCATGTGTTCTCCTTAATAATATCATATAATATTGAAAGGCAACCATGGCGTTGTTGGAGGCATCCCGCTAAGCAACAACACATAATCTTGCCCGAGTCCAGTATGTTTGTTGACAGAGAGAGGCTGTTAAAGTCTCGTTCTTCATATTATCGAGTAACTCTTGTCCTTGGGATTTTCTTTCGTCGTAGCTGCAGGAGCAAATGATTTGCTAGCAAAGTAGATCTCCTTTGGAATCATTCATATATTTTGACGATATTCAGTCACACGGATTGAAAGAGCACATCAAAGTAACGTCACTTGGTCCACTGGGCACATGCACCTTCGTGCATGCCTTGTTTGCTACACTTTTGACATGAAAGTGAAGAAGATATTGTACTTTAACACGTTGCTTAAGCTTTTACTTTTGTGCTTATTTATGTAGTTGTTCCTTCAGGTGCACAGTCTGAGCCTGGCCAACTGTATGTAGGAAATATTTGGTGCTTGCAGCCATCTGTGCATTGCCCAAAAGTGGATATTGGAGAAAGCTGAACCTGAGAGTCAAAGTCGAGAACTCTTCCCCTCCCCATGTAACTGCCTGAGTGCTTGATGGCTTTTACAGGGTGTCCTATTCCGGATTCTTGAGTTGTCCCCTTTCCAATTTGGGCCATCCAGCTCGTTTGTCTCTAGAATACCGTGGTTGTCTCTTGCACCAGCCTAGTGCAAATGGGGGCACAAGGTCAGTGACTGACACTGCTGTACCTGAAGGCCTTGACTGAGTCTGCTGAATGGAACTCCAGTATCCTACAACTGGATCTCCTTGGGGTGGCATCTTTGAGAACTGACCGTGTCATCATGGTAGCCTTCAAGAGGTCCACATAGTCAACTCTCAATCATCAAGCTGTAGGTGTCGCATGCGTTTGCATTGAAGCTCCCTCTTCTGATTGTCTAGCCCATCTTTGACCTCCATTCTCCCTGTTGAGAACTCCAGGACATCCAAATACTCCATAGCAACCTATCAAATTTGAGAATATATACTCTTAAGCGTGCTTCTTGATTGCTTGAGTGCCATCATGTCCTATACTGTGAGTATGTCCCCCCATACATTGAAAAATGGGAAATTCCCATTAATTAGTTGTGGAGAAGAGAAGAGGGGTACAAAGAAAAGGGGAAGGGCATGATTAAACTAAGGGATGAAGGGGGGAGGGAGAAGTTCCAATTAAGAGGGACCACTTAAGGAGGCATTAAAGAAAGCGGCACTCACTGATATCTTCAGCCCTGTTAGTATTTATGGCCCCGTCCTTAATCTGGGAATCTAAGTAACACTTGCTGTTGTTTGCCTGCACAAAGGATCTGATTTTGTGTACCAATGCTCACTGTTTGACATTTGCAGAGTCACGCTGCTGTCTGCAAATCTTGTCTTGGAAATACTTGGGGCAACTTCCAAGGATAGTTCCTGAACCACCCCTTGTTCTTGCTTCTTAGGCTGGTCCTCCTTTTGTGGATCCATCTTTTTTAATCTGCAATCATGTGCTATGTGTCCAGGCTCATTGCAGTAGATGGATTTCTTCCTTGTCTTCTTGCCTCCACCTTCTAGAGAGTCCTACTTCTTGCCTCCACCTTCTAGAGAGTCCTACTAACTTCTTCTTGGAATTACTTTGTCCAGGTTTCCCCTTGTTGTTTTGGTTGTTCGCCTTTCCTTTGCTTGATACAATAAATTCCTTGTCTTTGTTACATCAGCCCGCTCTTGACCTCTTACACTCACCTCGACCCATCTCCTTCACTCTTTTCACTAAGGGTGGTATTAGCCCTTATGAAGCTTCAGAATTGCCGATTGAAAGATGATGAGGGTTTATGCATTGAATTCATTGCATATGGGATTAAGATCCTAGCCCCGATCCTAGCGAAGCTCTTTGATGAAGCTGTTTGCCATGCACCTAGACCCTTAACACCATTTCAACTATTCACAAGGTAGGCGATCCCATGAATCCGGAGAAGTATAGGACCATCATGATTGGATATGTCATGTCCAAGATCTATGCAGCAGTTCTTGATATCGAGATTACCCACTTCGCAGAGATGCAGGGAGAGGGGCAGGCCGGGTTCATTTATGACCATGGGACCATGGATCACATACTTACATTTAGATGTATCATCGAGGAGGCCAGGGCACGGAAGTAGAAGGTTTATTGTTACTTTGTGGATTTTCGAGAAGCCTTGGATATGGTACCGAGGGCTCGCCTCATTAGACAATTGCAGGATTTGAGTTATGACCATGAGATCATTTGGGCTGTCATGGCACTTTACAAGAGAGTCTCAGGCAGAGTCCGGATAGGGACTGGATAGACAGAGGAGATTGTGAGTACTATTGGGGTCAAACAAGGGTGTCCTCTTTCGTCCACCCTATTTGGCCTTTACATAGAAGAGCTCGAGACCTTTATGCAGATTTGGGAGGACTTTGGTGCTTTTATCCTCCTCTGCAGAGGGCCTTCAGAGACATTTAGATGCACTACAGTCCTTTTGTGAATCACATGATTTGAAGGTCAACCTTGGCAAAACAAGGTTATGATCTTCAATACCTCCCGAGCAGCCATGCATAGAGAGCAATTCACCTTTGATGGATAGATTGTCTTATCTTACACATACCTAGGGGTTCTGTTTTTTGGCCCTATTTTTGATGAGACCGGCTATGCAAGCTTGTCTCAGCAGAGGGATGCCTCTTGTGCTTACACTCGCATTTTCAGGACTCCAAGACCATGGCCCTCTTATTCAACTCCTTGGTCCAACCACCTTGGATGTATGGCAGCGTTTGTTGGGGTCGGATCTCTTGGATGTAGAGTGAGCGTTTCCAAGTTCTCATGTTGTCATGGATGATTCGCAGTAAGTTGTCGGTTCCCCATTAGATGAGTTTGGATCACCCCTGCTACAGCTTGATGCAACATTCCATGTCATCATGTATCTATATCGTGTCAGAGGGTACAGGGACTGCACTTAAGGACGTCGCAGACTGCCATGGCTAGCATTATTCTCCTCTATGGGCCTAGCAGCTGAGGGTGACCAGAGATGCTGGTACACACACACATGCAGGTGGTTTGAGAGATTGGGGCTCCATATTGATAGACTTTGCCCCTTCTAGTACATCATTGACACGCCATTTCGCCTACTTAGGTATCACGAGGTTAACTAAGTCATACACGAGGACCTCCTACAGCTACACACTTTCCGGACCCTTGGTTGGAACTAAGTAAACTCTCGATGAAGCTTAGCTTCTATAGAGATAATTGAGATGTCTGGTGGGTGTGGGTGTAAGTGCCTCACACAGCAAAGCTGGCTCTCAAAACAAAACATCAGTGCCTACGTATTTCTGATGAGGGTTTTAGTGATCCTCGTGGATATACTCGGATTCACCTCCCCCCTTCATTGAGGATCCCTATTGGGTAGTTTCGGGTTTCTTCACATCGACTTCGCATTGAGAGTGGACGATCCGAGGGAGTACTCAGATTGAGTCATAGGAGCATTTCATCTTCAAATGTCCAGTATACTACGAGACAGGCTATAGTTTTGGGCCAGTCTCCCGCTTCCTCGCCATCCTAGACCAGAGATGTTTGGCCGGCTTCATCCATGGGGCAGACATTGAAAGCGCTTACTTAGATCACAGAGAGAGGGATGAGGCGCACTGACATTGGACAAACTCTTTTGTGAGCATGATCACAGAGTTTTTTAGTCGGACCACATAGGTTATCATCCCAGGGGCTTGCGACACATACGAGACTTGGAGGTAGTAACGCAACATACCCGATAGAGGACAGACTCATAGATTACACTTGGAGACATCCCTTTCATGTTCAGGGTTGGGGCACGACCGACAGGGGTTACCTAGACGCAGAGCCTTTGCCAGGAGACCACACCGAGTAGCGCCCAAAGATAGTCGTCAACACTCCATCTCTGACTTCTTTCTACCACTGTCTAACCAGTGGCTAGGTCCTCCATGATATTGGGCCGGATTTTCTTTGTATTTTGATGAGATCATATTGACATTATGTCATGACTTTGTATTGATGTTCTTATGGCTATGTAGCATGCAATATGGGTGTTGGTGGTTGTTTAGTAGCTCCACCCCACCCTTTCAACTTGTTTGTATGAGGTTTCTCACAGTCTCATAGACCCACTGGTCTTTTGAAGACTTTAATAAACTTTTTTCTTTCTTTCTTTCTATTGTCCATCTATTTCTTTTCTTTGGCTGCTTCTTGCATGTGCATCGGCCATGGCTCCTCAAAAGTGAGTGGCTTGGATTGCTCTGCAATATGAATGTGGAAACGAAACCATTAAGGCTCCTAGGAAGCATATTGAGAACCAATATTACATGAGGCGTAGTTCACACCAAATACCTAAAATGAAATGTTTGAGAATTATCAAATGCCTTTGGATGGAAAATGATACACAGGAAATGATGCTAAATCCTTGTATCAAAGCTCCAAGGTCCAAAGTTGAAGATCAAATTAGGCAGATACATATAACAAGAGTCCACTATGCATCAAATTTCACCACATGGCATCAATGAGTGCACTCAATGATCAATTTTTTTGTTGTAAAGGTACTGCTGGTTGAATGCTTCCAAATGACGGTTATAGCACACAAAACCACCATGTTAATCACAAGTTCCTGTAGAATTAATCGTGAGGAATTTCAACTGAAATTGTTCAAAACAGGTGATGGGCGTTAAAACATCTGAATGAAAATTGCAGCCCAGAATTCTTGGGGAAAAGTTTGAATGGAGTTATTTATACAATAAGATGATGAGTACTATGGCAGCTTTGAAATTTGAATACAATGTAAGAAGAGATGGAGGATTGTGCACAAGAAACGAGGTGCAACAATAAAAAAGAAGTATCACGGGGCAAAAAGGCAGAAAAGCTAGAATTTTGAAAGCGTGGGTTTATTAAAAACAGAAGATTCTTAGTGAGAGTGCTTGAGCATAGAGAGCAGAGGATTGCTAAAACAGCAATGCATTTGCAAAGGTAAAACTGTTGCCTCTTAGATGCCCAAGGGGGAACCTACTCATTGTAGATGCTAGAAGACCTGGATGAACATTTTTTGACAGTCAATCTCCATATTTTTGAACCCTCTGAAAGCCTGGTTCATAGAGGCCAATCATGGTTTTAATGCATGGCATTGAATGTAAGGAAACATGGATAAACATGCTCTGGGCATTGAGTCAAATGCCTTTCTAATGTGTGATAGACCTTAAGTTTTTGGCACGTAAATATGTGACTCAGATGGTAGAAATACTTGGAACAGCCTTCCTCGTTAATATCAAATTGTTGTCCCGCCTCTGCTACTTTGAGATTCATTGAGAAGTTCTATCAAGGACTCAGCAAAGGGTCTTAGTGAGCCTTTGCCTCAGCCCATAGTGGCTTGTATAAGTGGTGTATCAAAGGAGTGGGGCATTTTTTGTTCGTTCCATGTTACGCCGTGATATTCATCCCAATAGTTGCAATGGATTAGGGACTCTACAAAGGATTCCACATGCAGTTGTGGTTCCATTGGGTTCGAAAAACGCATGTCGAGGGTTGCGGCACTTGCGATACCTGTCTTAGGAATGGCGAAACTGTGCTAACATTGCATGAAATGCCATGAATCATACCAGTTGTGGTTCGATTGGGTTCAATAATCGCATGTCGAGGGTTGCGGCACTCCCGATACCTGTCTTAGGAATGGCGAAACTGTGCTGACATTGCATGAAATGCCATGAATTATACATTGGATGAGCTTGGTTTTGACATTGCATGGATTAGGAAGTCTGAAATGTGACAGCCAAACTCTGCTGATGTTGCAAGACATGATGTATAGTTGGGCTCATAACTCTGCCTTCTCCACCCCTGTTGTTCCCTTTGTACCTCACTCGTCTCTTTTTTTCTTACCTTTGCCTTCATGACTTCCTCACCTCAAGCCCCTGGCCCATTGTGTTTTTGGACAGCATGGCTGTTTATTATTTTCACACCTCCACTTTCTCTTTTCACATATTTCCTAAGCCTTAAGCTCGTCCCCTTTTTAAATCTGTTTTTTGAACTTAAACTAATTGCTAGGAGTTCAGAGGATTTGTTGGACGAGTATCTTGCCACAATGCTCCAGATTCCAACAGAACCGTCGGCCATTTTGCAACTCCACAGTGCATTTGGGAGTACCAAGCCACCAAGTCATACCACAGCAATAGTAAGGGATGTTGAGGTCCACATCAATGGGATGGCAGAAAAGCGTACCTTTATTGTCACCCAGTTAGGCCCAGCAGATACCATCTTAGGCGCACCATGGCTCGCTGACCACCGGGCAATCGACAATTGGCAGGAGCGCACCATCTTAGTGCAGCATATAGATGGAAAGGCCCACCCGCAGTCCACTGCAGCCCACAGCAGCAGCAGTACAGCATAGCAGGTCTGCACAGTCAGCAGTCATCAGACAGGTGCAGACATTAGGACCAATCACAGACTGCCACGTGGCAGGCCGGGTCAGCAGCCATGTCAGCAGTTTGGCAGTCCACCCAGCACGTCGGCAGTGTGCAGAGCAGGTCGGGTCAGTTTGTGGGGTCCACCAGTCAGCAGCCCTATCCCTTTAAAACCCACCGCTCCTCTCTCTTTCTTGCATCCTTCAGTGTAGCAGCGGCCCCTCAAGGATTTCCTCCTTTAGCAGGAGCCTTCCCAGGAGTAGCAGCAGCCTCTCTAGTGTTGCATCCACCTCCAGCAGCATGCCCCAGGCCATTAGCAGCCCTTGCAGAACCCGCAGCAGTACAGTCACAGCATCAACTCCAGCAGATCTCACCCATAGCAGTAGCCTATAGTCTCCGCAAGAGCAGATGCAGCAGCTTCTCCTGCAGCAGCTCCTGTAGCCTGTATCCTCCCAAGGGGACAGACCAGTCATAGTTTCTTCGGCATATCCTGAGCCATAGCCTTGGCCCATGCATAGCTTCACGGCCTCAGCATACCTCTTCTGTGGGACTCAGACAAGCCCTCTTGAACGCAGAGGGAGAACATGTACAACAAGTCCCCAATAAAAGGAATGAAGATTGTAGGTAGCATAAACATGTTGTCTACAGTCATCTCTCTCTCTCTCTCTCTCTCTCTCTCTCTCTCTCTCTTCAAAATTCCATGCTTCCGCTCTCAGTAGTTAGGACGGGTACTCTCTCTCTCTCCAGTCAAAATTCCACGCTTCCGCTCTCAGTAGTTAGGACGGGCACAGTTAATGAGAGTATTCCAGGCCCCTTGTCGGTTACAAGTCTACCTGCAGCATGGAACTATATTGGAGTGCTTGGTATAGGAGTAATCCCAATTATGAGGCAACACCTGCACACTTGATTGGTCTACTGCCTACTCACTCCCATCTCGGACTCATCATTCCCTGCATTTCATGGAACTAACAACTGCTAACCTTTTTGTTCCACTTCCTCACTCCCAAGGTTTTTCCAACTATCTATTTCCAGTGCCAAGCAATGCCATTTCCATCCCATTTGGTACATCCTTTCCATTTAATGGGGAAAGTGTGGGTGACACCTCAGTAGAGATTGGGTACCCAACTTTAGTGGCATGTTGAATCCAGTCCAGGCCATGGTGTAGGGTATCCTTCCAACTCAGAAAGTTCAATGCAATTGACCCTGAAGGACAAAGAGTGCCAACCTTTTTATACACTAATGATGCACAAGCTGTATCAAGGAAAAGCCACAATTCAAATCCGCAGGAAAAAGGAATATTTCTTGATAACGATCATATAAATTCGGCAAGGGTAACCATAAGGTGAGTTCAATGAGATAGGACACATTTGAGTTTCCTGCTCTCTGTGTACACCCGGTGCCCTTTAAAACACCTGTGGCATGTTTTTGGTACAATGGATCACTCCTAGGCATATCATGAATTTTATGATTAAGGCCATCTCTACTTTGGGAGTGAGTAAGACTTGAATTACCGTCCATGCTATCATGATTGTGCATTGGCGATGCTATCATGATTGTGCATTGGTGATAATATGATTAAATGCTGTTTTTCAACGTTGTGATTTGGGTGGTATATTCCTTGCCTAAAAATGGTGCTAAGGTTAGTTTAGTAGTACATTTGATTGGTAACTTAGCTTTATCTTTATAAACTCCTGTCGTTGACAGAGTTAAGATGAATGTATTCTTTATTAACAAATCTTAGTCTTGCTCATTGTTTTGCAGCATGTGACTGATGAAGGGACTGCACTCGTTAAGCAGGCTGAAGATGCAGCAAGCAACAAGAAGGTACTTCCAGGGTTACAAAGCGTTGCAGCTGTGTGTGTTTTGAAGGGTTTTCTATGAAATTTTGTCCATCAAATGAAATTGATTACATTATCAAAGGCTGGTTTATTTTTTGTTTCACCGTGCTAGGGCTCCCATCCATTGACTGAAAGTGAGCTGATGAAATCGCTCCATAGATATTTGTGCTGATTATTGTCATTGTTTATTTGCAGGCAGAGAAGAAGGATACTGTTGGTGGTACAGAGCAGGTAGCACTCCTTGTTGCTTCACACACACACACACACGCGCGCGCACGCACGTGCGCGCACATATGCGTTTTTGTCAGATGATGTTTCTGTTACAAGTGTCTAGAATAGCTCCTTACGTGGGGACGTGCTCAAGTATTTACTGAAAGCTGATTCTTAAGTGTGTTTCACATTGCAAGTCCAGCCTCGTGGCATGTGACGATTTCTTCTAGTTAGCTTGCCTTTTATTCTCATGTCATCTTCATGAGCCATGTGACAGATGTGAGAGTCCAAGAAGTGTCTCAGTAATGTTTAGCGTTGTCTTAGTGAGCTGACTGAAATAAAAGGGTGCAATAATTAAGTGGGTTCTACACTTCTGAATCATAACATAGCTCTCAGGCTCCCTATGCAAGTTATGCTACTGAAATGCTGTAGGAATTTGTAAAACAAGGTTAGTGCTTGGATTACTGAATTGCTTTTAAGGGGACTAAAGCTCCAAAATCTTTTGGGATTCTGAGATAAACAAATTGGCTCTCTGGCCTCTGCAAATACAGGAGGTGACGGCTTCTGATTTGCACATAACTGAAATGCTATCCAATTTCTTATCTGGGATTTCCAATGGATGCAACAAGCCACCTTGCCTTAGGTGTTCCACCTTATTGACTTGGTGTTGTTGGCACTCTCAAACATAGAGCCTTCGTGAAGAGATCTGCTACTTGGCCGGACCATGCATTTCGACCACCACGATAGCAGTAGGACAGGACCCGAGGCAATAGAAATTTTGCTTGACCAAAGGTAACATTTGTTGAAACTTAGGATGTCTAGTACAAGGGGAGTCTAAGAAGGCTTTTCATTGTGTGCATTGTGTCCTGGATGTTTGGTATGTACCCCTTTTGGAACAAGAGACAATTCCGGATGGAGTAGTGATCTCAGACTTCTCTTTCTCTTAAACTTGAACCACTTGGTTCATCCAAGCATACTTGTACTGGGACTTGCTGCTAAATATGGCAGAAGTTAAGGAATCGAAAGAGATCGGGATCGTAGTGAGTTTCATAAAGTTCACATAACCGATGTGACTTAAAGCATCAATCCTCACGTTAGTGGATCCTATTTTGTATCAGATTTCAAGGTGGAAATCTAGCATGCGCTCAGACCATCTAGCCTTATGGTCACATAACTGTGAAGCATTAGAGAGTTACTTAATTGATGTGTTATCCACATACACCACACTTGGAGCTATATAAGTAATGCCTCCACTTCTTCAATACATGAATTACAACAAAGAGCTGGTTTTCATAGCCGTAGATTTAGTATGAAGGATCACTCTCCGAGCTTGAGGTTATCCAACATCACGGCCATAAACTCTTGTCACTAGTCTAGGTGTTAAGCCAAACTAGGCATAGGCCTTGGTCTAGGTCTTGGTATTCCACAGAGTTCATCCCAAGGGATCACCCATAAATGAGCCCTTAGATAGACTCACCTAGGGCATCCCTAATCCAAGGCCACTTGTACATGGGAAATTGTAAGAAATCTGCTTTGGCAATTTCTGTGGAAAAATATCCAGGTAGGGCTGGAAAAAAGGTTGGTTGAGGTACTCAGGAGGATCCTTTGTTGGTGTCTCCTCTACTGCCGTAACCAACAGAAGTGAAGTCTTTACTTGACGTTTACGAACCCACTTCTTTACTTGTAGGGCAGAGGCAACTGGGGTTGAAGGAGAGTCCCTAGAACGAGTTAGCTCAATAAGTTTTCCCTGGTGGACAAACTGGGTAGTATGGCTGCGAAAACTGATTGATGGATCATAGTCGTAGATCCACTGTTGTCTGAGTATGACATCGTACCGAGAAAGAGTTCCACGAATCGATCCTTGGACACAAAGTACTTGAGTGGCCAAGGAAGGTTCGGGGTTGCTGGCAAGGCTCATGTGGATGGTATTTGTCATTCGAACAGCTTTGCCGTTCTTGTCTTGTGCTGGGGTAGCATCTTCTGTTTGGGAAGTGCTATGTTTCATATTGGAATTTTACTTTGGTCGCTTGGGACAATCGAACCATCTATGGTCGCCTGTACTGACGGTACGAAGTTCTTTTGTGCTGGAGTTGTTTTTCTTTTCAGTGGCCGCACCTTTATGTTGGTGATGACGGTCATGACTTTGTGAAGAGGAAGAGTCGCGATCCTTGGAGGAGTGCTTCTGTTGGGATCCAGCATACGATTTTTGAGACTTGTGGGGATCTTGAGACTGTCGCTGACCTTGATTACCCGAGTTTTTTCAGAACTTGGGGTTATCTTGAGTGCGAGCACCCTTAGCCATAGTAGAGTTCTGTGTTCTATTAGAACTCTGCTTCCTTGTGTTTTGGAAATCGGTAATGCGCTCCGCGTAAGCAATAGCGCTAGCTGTGGTGGTGATGTTTGATTTGAGAACATCAATATGTAACGAGGGATTTAGGCTTGAGATGAAAGCATGAAGGCAATCATCATCAGTTAAACCATTGATCTCTAGCACCAATGTGGTGAACTGAGAGATGTAGGAAGACAGGGAGCCCGTTTGCTCCAACTGTCGGAGTTTTGAACGTGCTTGGAAGTCCGCATTGGCAGGTATGAACTGCTTACGGAGCACGTGTTCAAAACGTCCCCATGTTAACACACTTTTGCCATCCTTTAAGCGTCGTTGCCACCATAGGAAAGCTGTATCCTTGAGGAGGGAGGTTGGCAAAGCAATCTTTTTGCCTTGAGTGAGGTCAACAGTATCAAAGTACATGCGCAGTTTTGCGAGCCATTGGTCAACTGTTTTGCGATTTTGTCGACCAGTGTAGGCTTCCGGAAGTTTAATGTCAAGTCTTTTAGTTTTGGAAGCTTGGAGTAAGCGGTAGAGGACACGGAGTTTAGTGTTTTCTACCTCTGGTGGGAACGAGTCCACATAGTCGTCTAGTGGTGTCACATCATCCTCTGTATGTGTGATACTGCGAGAATCCTAGAGTTGTTGGGCTTTCTGGACCAAGTCGGAGATGCTGTCCTGAAGTTGGGAAATTTGAAGTTGAAGTAGTGCTTCGCCTTGTAAGTTGACTTCAGGGGTCTTTTTTGAACTTGAGTCGTTGATCTCCGGAGAGGTTGCACGCGAGCGTTGCGACATATCTGAGGTCCCTGTGAGAAGAGCACGAACATGCGCTCTAGTTTGTACCATTCCTAGAAGAAGATCCGGGCTGCTCCCTGAGGTTGCTCATGTTGGAGGGGGCATGCGAGGACGGATGGAACCACCTGTGGAAATGTGGTAAAGGAGGTCTTGTCTGAGGTAACACTGGTGATGCCGAAGTGGGTGTTACTGCTTGTGAGAGTACAGGGTTAGGTTGCAGAGTCCACGGATTTGAGAAGGGATTAGGAGCTGTTGTCGGGAGCGGAGGATATCCAGGAGAAGGAGTACCTTCAGAGTGTAAATATTGTCTTGGGGAAGGTAAAACTTGTGCAGGAGGATATCTGGGAGCTGAAGGAGGTGGAGAGTACCCTGGAGATGCTGAAGCTGAGGGGTAAAAGTCTCTCCAAAGATGGACAGCAAACTCGTGAGGAATATCGGGTTCTGGGTATCTACGTGTCTCGTGAAACACAACCTGGACTGTGCTGAGGAAGTAATGTAATAGAGGTCACGCAGAAGGTATAGGATAGGGTCCAAATCGCTGTAAGGGCATGTGACACAGAAGACCCACAATGCAAAAGCTCCGAAATGGGCTGGTTGTGCAATGAACACGATATTGTGTGATAGATGATGCCTGGGGTGTCCTTGAGGGGACTGGGGCATTACCAGGGGTTTCCATGCTTTAAGGAGGGGGCTTTCATTTGCTGTAATTTGATAATTATTAATGAGCAGCAAATAACAATATGAAAGAGAATCCTTAGAAATAGAATGGAAAGAATCCACCTGGAATAGATTAGATCTGCCAGACTTTGCTGAAAAGTATGTACCAACGGTGGGCTTCGGGCTGGAAAAAAGTACAGCATCAATTGCGAGTTGAAGGAGGTCCTGATGTCGAGTTGGTAGAAGACAATAGTCAGGGTTCAAATTTCGAAATTAGGGTTGCTGTAGAGGGAGGCGATTCAGCGACCAAACAGTCCGGTTGTGGGCAGAAATTTGTCGCCAACAATGGCATGATCAACCAGTTGGGGCTTGAGCTGTTGATAGAGGCGAGGTTTTCTTGTACAAGAGGGGTTGGCTGAGGGAATTTGCTGTACAACAAGGCCTCTGTTCGCAGGCTGAGATGCCGAGGTGAAGAGATCTAGCAGGCTGTGCAGAGATTGGCGTCAGGCTGTCACTCTTGAGGGCGATGGAACGCATCCATGGTTGAGCAGAGGCTGGCGAACATATAGAAGGCTGAGGGCATGATTGGCGTGACTATGAAAGGCCGCCAAAGGCTGAGCAAAAACCTGCAAACAGGGATCGGCAAGCTTGACGTGGGCTGGCAAGCAGAAAATGGCAAGGGAGGGGCAGAATTGGCCTGTTAGACTGTACGGAACAGCAGGCATGACTTTCGAGAAGAGGGCGCGACTTATGAGATGCCAAAAACCGATTTGCGAAGGCTGCAATAACTGCTAGGCCTTGGAGGAGTCAAAACTCTTCATCAAAAGGTGTGTCCGATGGTGGAAAAGGTGCATCCCTTGGGTTTGGGACAGCCCAAGCTCAAAGACACGATTTTTGTCGTGTCCATTCACATCAACTCGTGATGTGAGGGAGATGGAGAGGCCACTGATGACTTTAGGTGGGGTTGGCGCTAAAAAATTTTACGCTCATTCTCTCTATCTCTTCCATGCACAACGTGCATGGATATCCTTCTAGTGGAAAGAGATGTATCAGATAGGCGCTAGAAGGTGGGGGGCATTTCACAGATCGTGACAGAAATAGTCCTAAAGTATAAACTGATCCCTTAAAAAGGGTCCACTACTTGGACCTCACCTTATCACTAATGCTAGCTCATGCTATGACCTTCGGGTTGTAACACATGCTCCAAGTGAGAACACATAGCAATATTTTTATCCATCTGTCCATCCCAATGTGCATCAGTAGAGCCATAATCTTCAGTTTCGGTATAAACTAACGGTTAACCCATAGTGCATGGTAGCCTTTGGATACCTCAAAGCTCTTCTTGGCTACTCTCCAATGTTACTTCCGTTGCTGTTTCATAAACTGACTCACTTTGTGCATAACATATGTGATGTTGGGTCTTCTAGTGGTAAAGTAAATTAGGCTATCCGCAACATGCCTAGACAAATTGGCATCCCCCAAAGCGGAGTTTCCATAAGTTATCAAATTATTCACTTTCATGGGCTTATGTTCTTCCATGTTAAACCTTTTTAAAATATATTTTAGATATAATCAATGAGAGGATAAATTTGCCATGCCAAATGACTTATAGAGTTGAGCCTTTATTGGTGTTGCAAAGGCATCATTGCTACCCATTGGAAGTAACAATCTACATATAAAACTACTAATAAATGAGCTTGCACTCGACCTAAGCCCCTAGTCTTTTATTGCTTTACTAGAGCAATAGTTCAATGGCATGCTTCTCTTGTCACATTGTCATACTTGGAATCTCCTCCCGCCAAGGAGATTTTGGGTCAATCTCAATGCCTTCCAAGAGGGTCCATTGAAGAGGTAAAAGGTGAGAATATGAATGAGAGAGAGAGGGGCCATTGAAGAAAGAAAGAAAAAAGAAAGTCTATTCTTCGGAACACAAAAAAGGGTCTATGAGCCTAAAATAAGCTGATACAATGAACTGATGGGTGGAGCTAATAAATGGGCATCAACTCCCATGTTGCATACAACAAAATCCTTAATCCTGCCCATGACAACGTCAGTACGTAAAAAAGGGGAAAAAGACTCTCTGAGTGGAATTCTTTAGAGGGTGTCAACCCTATGAGGATGTTGTGGGGTAAAAATCCTATGATAGTGTTGGAAAGGTCACCTCCCCATCTGTAAGCCCCCATACGAGGGAGGTAGACCTAGGCATGGACAGTCTGCCACATGGACAGAGAATGAGGCTGCCACATGGGCAGCTCATGAGCTGCCATGTGGGCAGCATACAAGCATGGGATCCAGGCGCTGAAGGACCTGGTAGAAGCGACATGGCGCAACTGGAGGCGCCTGTATGGCGGGCCAAGTGGAGAGGGTAGTGGGCAGGTTCATAGCCTGCAAACAGGCCCTTAACATGGCGACACATGGCGGGTGACATCAGCAAAGGTACGGCTGCAGTACGTCAGCATGACGGAGCCCTGGGAGTCACTGCAGCATTGTCATCAACGTGTTGGCATTGGGCCGAGATGTGTCGGTGAAAGGGGGTGTTGGAAAGGTCACCTCCCCATCTGTAAGCCCCCATATGAGGAGAGCATGGTGGAGGTAGACCTAGGCATTCCACATGGACAGAGAACCTGAAATCTCTCAACTCGAGCCCACTCTATCTCTGATAGATCAAGCCCCAATAGAGGCTGACGTCGAACCAGAGAGTCAAAGAGATAAAAGGTGAGAAGATGAATGCGTGTGTGAGAGAGAGAGAGAGAGAGAGAGAGAGAGAGAGAGAGAGAGAGGTCCTTGGGAGGGTGTGCTAGGGCCCTTGTTGAGTACTAAGCTATGCTAAGCTAAAGAGCTCAAGAGCTCAAGCAAAAATCAAATACAAATTGAAGCAAATTGAGAGCTGGGACTCAAAAGCCCAAGCCCGGCACCGTGGTTGCTCTCTGGTGAGCTGTGAAAATATATTGGATCTGCGTTTGTCGAGCTGCCTCACGTTGTGGCGGGGGATGTGGTCTTCTCAATCTCTGGACCCGTTGGGCTATGTCCAGAGTGACTCCTCGTCTTTGGCTGTCTCCTTTGTGGAAAGATGAGATAGGGCGGACCTTGATCGTGTGTGCTCTGTGGAGAGAGAGAGAGAGAGAGAGAGAGAGAGAGGGGGGGGGGGGGGGTGATGGAAAAAAGCTTGCAAGGGAAAGAGAGAAGGGGCAATATAGGGAGCTTGAGGGAAGAGAGGTAAAGTAGAAGCCTCAAGCTTGAGGGAAGAGAGGTAAGGTAGAAGGCTCAAGCGTGAGGGAGGGTGAAGGGAGAGTGGCCTGATTGGAATGGAAAGTGGAGGGGAGAGTGGGGATTGAGTGGATGGTACTTTCAACCGGAATGCTTGGGGTAGAAATGTCTCGGGGACACCGGAATGCCATTCACAGGCATTTGGTTTTTTGTTTGGAAAAAGGACCTTGACTGGAACAAGGACGTTTTGGGGGCATTCCATGCATTCCTCTTCAGTATGATGTTTTGGAATGGCGTTCCCCCATTTCAAGAAGGGGGAGCTGCAGCCTGCGTTCCTTGGGAACTACAGATTTCCTAGCTTGACACCTCAGCTATTACTTTATTGTCCTATGTCTTATCCTATATGAAACATTCCGTATCATCAGATATTACTTTTATTTGCTGATCTAGAATCTAACAAAGAATTGATTTAAAGTAAGATCTAGGGACATAGAACACATTTCTAATGTATCTCTTTTCTCCATCAAGAAGGCATGTTAGAATGTCTTCAGTTCCTTTGATAAGCAGGTTTTGACCATTTCATAAGTCACTTTTGGATTGTCCTAATGTCTATCCATTTTTCAGTGACTAGATCAGTCTATTCTATGGCACAAAGCATCTGAATCAACAAACTAGCAATCAAATGTAGGATAATTACTCTGATCATTTGCGTGATTAAAGTGGAAATAAAAGGTTATCATTTTTGGACATTTTTGATCACATGTGAGTGTTTTGTGTGAGTTCATGTTTCAATACTTATACATCCGACCAACTATCTTCATCAAATGCAGTACGTTGTTCATTTTCAGGTCTCTTTTCCATGGTCTTTACACCATGAGTTCACATCATCTTGCAACGGTGGTGACACCTATTAGGAGGGTAGCCACAGCTGATACTGTATACAGTGTGAAGTCAGTAGCTGATACTTTATACAGTGTACAGCCAGTCATATCCAAGACAGGATGTTGGGATCTATTGCATGGGATGTGGATTCCACTACATGTGAAGTCACCTGGCTTCCCACAATATAAGCATGGCCCCTTGAACCCTCTATGATTTATTTACATCTTCCTTATGATACTCCTCGTTAGGAACCGAAGCTTTAAGCACTTTTTTGCATTCTGTTGAACTCAAATGATGGGAGCTTTGCTTGTGATACGGGGCTGCTGATAGAAAAGAACCATGTATGATTCAGTCTATCAAGTATGATCTAGGCCAAATCATTTTCATCACGTTGAGCAGATTCTTTGATCCTTCAACTATACTCAACAATTCCCTCAATCTTCCTTGTCAAAGAGAGGACATCCCTTTCTTTAAAGCAAGAATACATGATCTCTATTGCATGTGATTTCTTCAGGACTTTTGAAGTGGCTTCAGGATTGGCTCATGCTGTTGCACAGAGAACTTGCAAGTTCCTTTTTTAACCTTTTCACAAAATCTACTATTCTTTAGCACCTGCCTTTGGCTTCTTTTCAATGCCAACCACAATCTCTCCTTGTTCTACCTCTTCACAAAATCTGCTATTTCTTTCGCACGTGCCTTCTATGCCATCCACAATCTCTGATAAGCAATAGCTAAGATGCAGTTTTGTACCTTGTGCTTCCAGATGTGGTAGTTGGATAGCCCTTCCAATATGCATGCGTCCACAAGACCTACAATCTCCTTCATACAACAAACAAGACAATGTTTTGGAGTGCAATTTACTGCACTACTGCAAGAGTTGAATTATGACGATAGGATTTTGCATATTATCCAAAATTTGCAGAATCACTTATCCTAATGCGCCTAAAACTGCAAAGTAGTATTGCAACGCTTTTGAAAACTATTCCAGCTTGTTAAACACAGAAATAAACTGCTGTTACGACCATCTACTGTTTGGCATGCGGCCTGAGGCAACCAAAACCTGCAATAAATGCCTGATTCCTGCAACGTCTTTTGTAAATTCAGCATCACGGGGCAGTTTCACTAAAGACGTGCATGCCTTACATTGCACCTGTGTGCTTCCTTCTGATTTTTAGGAGAAAAAGTTCCAATATTCACATATTGTGGTGCAAGATGTCAGCTTGATTCACTAGTCTACATAGTCTATAGAAGCTGGCCTGTATTAACGCCGGACTATGGAAATGTAAGAAGGATCATTGTGCAAAAGATTGTAGCTCCATTGGGACTGGCAGGAGTACCTCTGCAAATGAGCATGAAATTTTTTTTTCTGGTCTCGGAGAGGGTAACTCATGACTTATTGTTGTCATAAAAGAATTTGCAACATATGACAGAGGTGAGTCGGGGCCAGGAATGTCCCAATACTTGAAGATCCCAATTTCTTCAAATTCTGAAAGGTGGTCAATGTCTAGCCATAAACTAAGACCCGTTTAGAACAGACATATTGTTGGGCTAAGGCAAGTAGGTCTGATGGTTAATCAACCCAATTGAAAAAAGGAAATTACTTCATATGCAGGATCTGCTAAAAGTCTTTTATGTTTAGGAGTTGTTTGAGGGTGTCAGGTCATCTTTGGTGCATGTGGAATTGATTTTAGAGTCTTTTTTGCAGGCTTTTGTGCGCAATGTTATCGAATTGCATGACAAATATCTACAGTATGTAAGCGAATGCTTTGTACATCATTCTCTTTTTCACAAGGTAAGTATGACTCGCAAATTTTAAAAAAACCTATACCATTTTTAGCTGAAGTTCACCTTTACCTTTTGTGACATTCTGAAGCAGCTGATATTTTCCATCATGTGAACTCGCAGGCTTTAAAAGAAGCTTTTGAAGTATTTTGCAACAAAGGTGTTGCAGGCAGCACAAGTGCAGAGCTTTTGGCAACTTTTTGTGACAACCTCTTGAAGAAAGGTGGCAGTGAAAAACTAAGTGATGAAGCTATTGAGGACACGCTTGAAAAGGTTCGTTAATGAAGTCATTCCTCTTGACAGAACATTCTGAATAGTTGAAAGAGAGACAGAGAAGTTGATGCATTCTCTTTTGTGCAGGTTGTCAAACTCCTTGCCTACATTAGTGATAAGGACCTGTTTGCAGAGTTCTATAGGTAGGAGAAGTATCCAAGGCTTAATCCTTTCCTCGAAAGTAACTCCAAGTTGAAGTTGATTGTAACTCATTTCACCTTTATCTGCAGGAAGAAACTTGCTCGCAGGCTTTTGTTTGATAAAAGTGCGAATGACGATCATGAGCGGAGTATCCTTACAAAACTAAAGCAACAATGTGGAGGACAGTTCACCTCTAAAATGGAGGGCATGGTTTGTGGCTAGCACCTTCCACCTGGTGGTTTCAAGAACATGGCCAATCTAATCATACAGCATGATTTCCCTTTTGTTCTCTTCTGCTTTTAAGAAATGTGGTGATTGAGTGTCTGCAGGTGACTGATTTGACTTTGGCAAGAGAGAACCAGGCTTCGTTTGAGGATTATCTATCTGAAAATTCTCAGTCACATCCTGGCATTGATTTGACTGTTACTGTGTTAACAACTGGGTTTTGGCCTAGTTACAAATCTTCAGATCTAGCATTGCCTGCAGAAATGGTATGCCCTTTATAATTTGCGGTGCTGCTTTGAGGCTTGCTTTTCCAGGGGGAAACTACCCTTTCTACGTGTATTTTAAAGAGTACGGGTAAATCTGCAGGTGAAGTGTGTGGAAACTTTCAAAGAGTTTTACCAGACCAAAACAAAGCATCGGAAACTGACATGGATATATTCCCTTGGGACATGTAACATTATTGGAAAGTTTGAGCCCAAGCATATTGAACTTATAGTCACCACTTACCAGGTATGGGTTTTGCTACATGTTAAAAAATAAATTGAAACTTTTTGTACACCCGCCCTTTGAGTGAATATGTCTGCTGTTACTGGTGCAGGCTGCAGTTTTACTATTATTCAATGCAGCAGATAGGCTCAGCTATTCAGATATTAAGGGCCAGTTGAACCTTACGGATGAGGATGTTACAAGATTGCTTCATTCACTATCATGTGCCAAGTACAAGATTCTCAACAAGGACCCCAACACAAAGGCAGTGGGCACTAATGACTTCTTTGAGTTCAACTCTAGATTTACTGACAAGATGAGGCGAATCAAGGTATTCAATAAGCCGGCTGATCTCTGATCATGCGTGCTCCTCTTAAATCTCTGGCATCTGCTGATAATTTAATCTTATGTAGATTCCCCTTCCCCCAATGGACGAGAAGAAGAAAGTTATTGAGGATGTGGACAAAGACAGGCGATATGCAATTGATGCCTCTATCGTTCGCATTATGAAGAGTCGCAAAGTTCTGCCACACCAACAGTTAGTCCTGGAGTGTGTAGAACAGTTGGGACGCATGTTTAAGGTAGGTACCTGCCCCTTTCTGGTTTTATATTGTATGTTTCTTGTTTTGAAGTAAAAACTCATCTACAACTGGTGTTGAAACAGCCTGATTTTAAGGTGATCAAGAAACGGATTGAAGACCTGATCGCTCGAGAATATTTGGAGCGTGACAAAGAGAATCCAAACATGTTCAGATACTTGGCATAAAGCAATTGATCATTCTGTATCTTGTCATATTTAGGTGCACTCGGAGCTTATTCAACACCAATATTTCCTTCGAGATCGCAACGAATTGCAAATGTTTGGTCCCCTTAAAAATTGTCTAAGAGTCATTGAAGGGAGACTTGTTGGAGAGGATACTTCATGCCAACCTATCTGATTTTGTTTGCTTAGTCATTCGTAGCCACTCTAGTAACTAGTTACATGAGTATGTCAAGGAACAAGATGCTCACATATTGTAAGAATCCCCTCCTTCCAGGTAAACCTTGATCAATTTGAAAACTATGATCCTAGTGGAAAGTGATTTTTACTCCCAAGGTACAGGCAAGGCCGTCTATTGTAGCCAGTGGGCTTTGCGAATGATTGAGCTGCCAGATATGTAGATTATGGCACACGATTGGCCTTCCTGTTCTGGTCAAAAGTGTGCACGTTGTACACACATTTATGTCTAGAGCTTTATCCATCTGAGTACCAGCATGAAGCAATACTCAATATCAAGCTCTACTTTCTTTTGAAAAACACTAGGAATCTGTGCTTTGGTAATGCTTTTCCTTCCAAGTGTGCACTCATGATTTTCAACATGCTTCTTATTCTAAGCAAGATGGCTATGATATGAGATACAGCAATGATAGTGCATGGATCGGGAAGATGGATGCATTTTTCATACTCTTTCGGGTGCTACATTTATGAATAGCCACTTGGTACTGATGATGCCTGCAGCTAAGTTTTCCATGTTTAAAGTTTTGATCGATTTTCATCTTTAGTGTCCAATGAGGTATGGTGAACTTTTGGTGCGATGTGTGCATAGATTACCAAATTCAGTATTAAAAACTTGTCAAGAAATCAGTGCATCTCTGACGGATAGCCATAAATTCTGCTCCTGATTCCCATCGACTGTTCTTGTTTCATTCCAACAAATGGGGGAATTTTGCTGCTTCATTGTGACACAACACCAGTTTCAACTCCAAAGAATAAAGCTAGTACTTAAAATTCCGAACAGCTTTTTTTTGTATCATATGTGTGTGTGTGTGTGTGTAGAGAGAGAGTGAGCGAGCCAGCCAGCCAGCCAGCTCCACTTGTATACTAGGAGTGATTTTTGAGAGAGAGAGAGAGAGAGAGAGAGAGAGAGAGAGAGAGAGAGCCAGCTCCACTTGTATACTAGGAGTGATTTTAGAGAGAGAGAGAGAGAGAGAGAGAGAGTCAGCCAGCCAGCTCCACTTGTATACTAGGAGTAATTTTTCTTGGGCTTCAAAAATACACACATTTGCGCGCGTGCGCACATACTCACACACACACACACACACACACACACACACACACACACACACACACATCCCTTGGTGATACTCTTTCTTGCCATTGTCAGAACCTTGCTTATGTGGAAGTGTGTTGATTTATTTAATTAAAACAAGAAATATATAATTTTTTTAGAGTTTGCAAGTCCTAGAGTCTAAGGATAACTAGAAATCATATGTTTAGATTTCCTTGGAACCAGATAGTTATACTTGTTATGATCTATGGTCTTAAATATAATTTTAATGAATGCTAACAGCGAGAACTTTTGTAAATTTTAATGTATGTTGACGAGTTAAATTTTAATCTTTTGTAAATTCTTTGACGTGCCTAACAAGTTCTAAACTCAACCATACTTTGTATATCTCTTTAATAAGATATTATGGAGTAGCATGAGTTTTTAGGGGACCTAATATTATGTAGAATACTAAATTCAAACCATATTTTGATTGTTCATTGTGATGTAATTCATGTGAAATTAAAGATGTAAGGGTTAAAGGATATCACAACAGCTTTCAAATGGTTAAATTATACTTGCAGAGTGTCTAATCATGAATGAGTGATCCTAATAAAAAAAAGTTATATGCAAAACATTTATATAAGGGATAATTTAAAATGATAAAAGTGGGATTTAATATAGAACGTATTTAGGAAGTTGAGATTAGGAGTACTTAATCTCTTTAGTTTTAGTCTTGATTATGATGTGACTTTTCGTATGATATCATATTGTTATAGTTAAGGTATGACACTTAGTGGCTATTATGTGTAGTATATAAAGGCGCTTCTTTATGCAATGCAATCCGCTAGGCTAACCACTCTTGTTAATTGCTAAATCAATCTTGTTAAAATAAAATTTTAACGAAGTTTTATCACTCTTAGGTCTTTGATATACTTATAAATACTTTGTAAAAAATGCTAGCCCATTGAATTTATTTTTATTTTCAGGCATGTTAGATAAAGTTTCAAATCTGATCAATGTCTGAATGAAATACTATGTTACCATACATTTGTGAGCATTTTGTATTCAGATGTAGTAGTTTTTTATGCTCCTTACACTTCTAGAAAATAGTCCTATGAGTCTAACTTAAGCTCAAGAGAGGAAATCACCAAAAAACACATCTACAAGAAGTTGTAAATTTTTTTTTTCCTATTGTACTACCAAACTAATGTTAAGGATAGAATCTCTAATTGTAGTGGGGGATTATAATGCTTTAAAAAATAGGGCAAAGATGTGTTGCCAAGAGTGGTGATAACCCTAGAATCTGTGTCAAGTGCTTAAAACTCAGCCAATGAAATGTGCTGTTAAGCTAGAGTTATCTAAATCTATGCAGATTGAAACCAAGGGTTATGGAACCTAGTATATTATCTAATGTGTATGTGACCGTCTAACATATAGATAATTTCATCATTGGTGCTAGAGATTACATTCTTCTTATATGTTCAACCTATTAAATCTTATTAGGAAGTGACAACGGTGGCTAGTCCTTTGGTAGAAAGGTGTCACTATTATGTTAAGATGGTAAAGTCTCAAGGTGTAAGAACCATGGGTAAAATGTCCATCCAACTAAAGAAGACCAATGCATTGGTTTTTAGAAAAGTTAAAAAAAAAGTCTCAAATGTGTGATTAGTATGCGCATAAGAAACAAATAAACATCAGCAAAAATATACAAATATAGTGACAATGACCATGGCAAAATATGTAGGCATGTTACAACTTTCCCTCTATCACAATTGCCCTCAAATGGAACTACTAAGGAAAGGTACTTAAATGAAGTGCTTCTCATAAAGTTGACTCAAAGGAGGATAATTAGAAATAAATTGTCAGTATAACCATTTTGCATTAGTTCTAAACTTTCAAAAGATATTTGTATCAAACTGTCCTTTTTACATACTCTTATCTGAATGAGAAACGATTTGTTTAGATACGACAATCTATTCCTCATCATCAACAGAAAGCCCAAAAAATCATTAAGGATGCAGCACCATACCAATCAATTGTCGGTCAATTGTATCGAATGGGAAAATATGATATTATGACCAACCTTTTGAGAAATGGGACAGTGATTTCATTGGTCTAATAAGACCAGTAGCAAAAGGTTCAAGAGTGCGATATATGATAGTTGCTACTGACTATTTTAGTAAGTGGGTTGAAGCCAAAGAGACATATGAGAACATTATACCATCCTTTGGTTGTCCTTTGGAAATAGTCAATGATTGGGGAACTCACTTCATCAATGACACAAATAAGGATCCTCATGAGTGATTTCTTAATTATTCATAGAAAATCCACACCCTAGTATCCTAGAGCAACTGGCCGATCTGAAAAATAGCAAGAAATGATTGGGAATATAAGCTCACCACTACACTATGGGCATCAATAAGGTTGCAACAAATTGCACCCCATTTAGTCTTGCTTTTGGAATGGAAGCTATGATGCCTATGGAATTTATGGTGCCTAGCCTATGGGTTGCAATTAGGGAGAGACTATTTGAGGAAGCCCTATCGGAAAGGCTTGGTGAGCTTGAAAAGCTCAATGAGACTAGAGGGCAATCTATGGTATAAAAGTCTAAAAGCTATGACACAAGCGGTGGTTAGAACAAAATTGAAAGAATAAGGACCTTAATGAGGGAGACCTTCGTTGGTGGATCTAGGTGCTAGGCACGACTTCCTTGTGAAAGAGGTATGGGAACATCTTCCTTAGGTACCCATTACACCTAAATCTGCAACTATTAAATCTATCAATGGTGAGATATTTTGGGGTATGTTAATAAGAAAGTATTGGTAAGTAACCATGTGGTTGATAATAAATTCTATATTATGTCTGTCAGTAAAAGCAAGGAACATGTTATATTAGGCAAGGCTTGGTGTTACATCATCAATTGCCAAATCGAATGGCGAGAAAGAACGATGACAAGCGACGATCACACATCCATAGTCTCTCTTTGGCAAGAGATTAATTAAGAGATAGACTCTTGCAGCGGTTGAAGCAAGTCTCTATTCACCCACAGTGTTTCAGTAATCTCTATAACTACTACTCTAACAAGCTCCACCACATCTAAGTAGAAAAAATTGAATTCGTGATTTGAAAAAAGTGAGAAATACGGATGACTGATTCGAGAGGGAGAAAAATCGTACAAAAAAACACTGACACGTCACATTTGTTTCATAAATTGACATGTCATCCAATTTATATTCGTCCAAATAAAACATATTTGTAAGAATAAAACTGTATTAGGACAATTGTTGTCTTCTTTTCTTGTATATAAGCTAACAGTTGGCTAGTTTACCTTGTCTCACATTTGGTTCTCTAGCCGAGCAAAAGCGATCAAAGAAAGAAAAGAAAAGAAGACCCTCCGAGGTTGTAAAAGCAATCTAGAAGGTCTGAACTAAAATGGAATTCGTTTGTGGAGTTCTAGGTTCTCTTTCTTGTGTTCCTCAGATCTCTTGTGAGAAATGTGATTTTGGTCTTTGTTTGTGTCTATGATCTTAGAGACTTATATAAATAAGTTTGTCGCTTTATGTTTTAGTTTATTAGAACACTTACGGGTCTCATTCTTGCATTTTCTTTTGAATGAATATTTAATATTCTTTTAATAGAATGTGAATGAATACAAAGAGTTTCTTAGATCTCTTGTGAGAAATGTAATTTTAGTTTTTTTGGTCTATGATCTTAGAGTCTTATAGGAATAAATTTGTTGCTTTGTGTCTTAGTTTATTAGAACACTTAGAGTCTCATTCCTACACTTTCTTTTGTATGAATATTTAATATTCTTTCAATACAATGTGAATGAATATGAAGAGTTTCTTAGATCTCTTGCGAGAAATGTAATTTTAGTCTTCTTTGTGTCTGTGATCTTAGAGTCTTTGTGTCTACGATCTTAGAGTCTTATAGGAATATATATTTTGCTTTGTGTCTTAGTTTCTTAGAACACTTAGAGTTTGAGTCTTACACTTTCTTTTGATTGAACATTTAATATTCTTTCAATAGAATATGAATGACTGATTCACAATTTACTTAGAATACTTAGAGTTTTATTTTTTAAAATTAAACTTCATAAATGCGTATCAAATTTGTTGTTTGTTCAAATAATTTGAAAATTTCAACATTCTTACACTTTCCTTTTAATGAATATTTGGTTTTTTTCAATGCAATTTGGATGAATAATTTATAATTTTCCATTCAATCATTCTTACACTTTCTTTTGAATGAATTTATATGTTTTTTCAATAGAATGTGAATGAATGCTTACAATTTACATTCACTCATTCTTACACTTTCTTTTAAATGAATATTTAATATTCTTTAAATAGAACGTGAATGAATGATTCATGATTCACAATTTAAATTCACTCATTCTTACATTTTCTTATGAATGAATATTTAATATTCTTTCAATCGAATGTGAATGGATGATTCATAATTTGAGTACTCTCATTCTTACACTTTCTTTTGATTGAATATAGTTTATTCTTTCAATAGAATGTGAATGCATGTCCGGCAATTTGCATTACTCATTCTTACACTTTCTTTTGAATGAATACTTTACATTCTTTCTGAATAATGTGAATGAATGAAATACAATTTGCATTTACTCATTCTTGCACTTTGTTTTGAAGGAATATTTTATATTCTTTTAAGAGAATGTACAAAAATGAAAATTTTTAATATAGTAAGGATATAATCTTATGTGAATGAAATATAATTATTGATGAATAATATAATATTATATTCTTATAATGGTACATGAATGAATTTCTTGAAAGTGCTTTTGAATGTATATTTGTTGCTCTCGATGTAATATATATTGCAGTATGTTTCGTTTGCACAAGCGAATTAATATTTCGTATCTATTTTTGCTTGCAACTTCCAAAGCATGGTGCGCGGCAAGATTTGGTCATATGTGACGGAGATATGGAAAGTGCACACATTGGTGTCTTTTTTGCAATGTAAATATTATGGACACAAGTTCATAGGCGATGCTCCTTGCATCAAAAAACATTTCCTAGGAATGGGCAATGACGTTGAAGCTTGCTCATGCACTCCGACTGATGTTCTTTCGTTATGCAAATCATATTTAGAAAAAGTAAAAAAGTGGTTAATCCGACCTTGATAAGGAATCATGGAATGCTAATGTGAGTGCTGAGGTTGATGAGACTGTTGAAGGAGAAGAGCCTTTAAATGTTAAGGATGCATCAATACATGACGGGGATGTAGATTTATTAGCAAGTGGGTGGCAGCAGAGTTTTGATGCGATAAATGTCAGTCAAGTAAGAAAGAGAAAAATGGAAGAACAATCATCTATGGAGGATGGTTTTCTTCGACAACAAGTGCACAAAAAGCACTTAAGATGGACGTAAGCATTTGTAAAAAATGACATACCATTCAATATCATGAAAGATGAGACATTTCATAATGCCTTAAAGTCGTGCTAGATCAAGATTTGTTTTTTTGGATTATAATAAAATGCATACGGATCATCTTGATAGAGTTAAAAAGACTCTGGCAGAGTGATTAGAGAAAAAGATATTGGATTTTAATCATACATATGGGTGCACTCATTCTTTTGATGGATGGACTAGCAACAAGCAGGCTAGACCCTTGATGAATGTAATGTGCATTACTCCGAAGGGAACAAAGTATTTGGAGAGTATTGATACATCTCTAAAAGAGAAAACTTCGGCATAAAATGTTACTGCACTAGTGATAGATAATCCATCGAACTATAAGATCGCGGGTGAGATGATCATGGCAAAGTATCCCACTCTGACATGGGTGCCATGTGGTGCTCATACTCTCAACTTATTGTTGAAAGATATTGAACAATTGCCATTTGTGCAACCAGGGCTACAAGATGCTAACGCTTTAGTTAGTTTTATAGAGAGCCATCAATACTTGCATGCAATATTCAAAGAGAATTTTGTGAAGAAACTAAGTCAATTTTGTCAAACTAGATTTGCCACTTCTTTTCTAGTTCTTGCTAAATTGTTGGAAGCGTGTCAAGCGACACTGTTGCTGATAGACAATGGAAAAATTGGCTTGAGAAAAAGATGCAGTATACAATACTAGGCAGTGAATGTGTACATCTTGGACAATCGTCAGCATTTTAGAAAAATGTAGAAAGAATTGACATTGGAGTTACAACATGTTGCAATACATGTGCTCTTTGTTGTTGCATCATTGGGTGCATGTGAACAAAATTGGAATGCATACGATGTTATTCATTCAAAAAAATGCAATCTATTAAAGCCATCAAGAGTGCAGATTTGGTTTATTACTTTGGGAATCTACGATTGTTGAAAGGGTTCAATGTTGTGGTTTGGGCAACAAGCGAATCCACTGTAATGAGAATTGCTGAGCAATGATTGACTACAGAAGCAGTTTTACTGAAGGAGCATTTAGCGAAGAAGAAGACGAGCTTGAGCTAATCGGTGAAAATAGTAAAGTCAAAGAGATTGATGATATCGTACCTATATTAAATGCAATATAGAGTGTTGTATGT
Organism: Dipteris shenzhenensis; assembly: GCF_047967505.1. Classification (NCBI taxonomy): domain Eukaryota; kingdom Viridiplantae; phylum Streptophyta; class Polypodiopsida; order Gleicheniales; family Dipteridaceae; genus Dipteris; species Dipteris shenzhenensis. The sequence goes on along the minus strand of NC_141624.1, from coordinate 35,070,062 downwards.
TGCACGTGAGGGAATGGATAAGAGAATATGTTAAGGGATAGAAAAGCGCATATGCTCATATCCATGTTGTCCCATTTTGTACTTGAAAGAAAAGGGATGAAGCTCTAAATTTTGAAGGCATGAAGCTAATGAGTTATAGGTTACTTTAAATGATGGTTTTGAGTTATGTTGTTTACATTTAATTTATTCATTTTATGGATGATCTGGTATACATAATAGTAGCTAGAGCCAACCTTGTGACTCGCAAATACTTTCAAGCCAACTTGGTCGATGCATCTTTGAGAAAAAGGGGAGAACAATCATGTTTGCACAATCGAAGTTTATATTTTCAAGGCACAAGGGTTGATCTAACTATTATGTGCACTACACCAATGTTAGCTTAGTGACATGAGTCTACGTGACATTGTCCACTTCAATATATTTCAAGATCTTTACAAAATCCACGTAATCCAATTCAATTTATTTCAAGATCAACTTTACAAAATTACATATGAAATACAACTGGTTTATCATAACATACGAAGTTCACAATCGATTATCTAGTAAAATTGCATAAAATCTCAAGGGACAGATGTATTAGGTCCCACATCTGCCGTACCTTGAGTGCTTGGTCATGCACCTTGAGAATCTAGATTGGTCAGGTCCTCAAAATCAAATGTATCAACATTCTCAATGGCATTAAAGTCCCCAAGAGAACCTCTATAGCATACAAGTTCAACATCTAGTGTGTTTACTGTGTTCGCAAGTCCTCAATCTCTTTGGACTATGATGCAATGCGAGCTTGCAACTCCTCGACAGTAATACCTTGCTGATAAGGTGGTATGGCAATAGTTGCTAGGTCAACGAGGTCACTATATGCCTGGGGAGTTAGAATGCGAGGCCTCCGAGATGTCGGCTCTCTATTCTCTGTTCTTGCTCACTTGTGCTCGATAGGACGTCCCTCTTGAGACACAACATCTAGTTGTGGAAGGGGAGGAGGATCCTCGGGATGTTCCCACGGATTTGGAGAATCCTTTGGTTGTGCTTATGGTTAGGGAGGATCTTGTGGGAGAATGTTTTCTCCCTCCGTGCTCATATTTAACCCAAAAAATGACATGCAATCGTATCAACATGACAATTATTGCATCAAATCTTATCAACTTGAATTTCAATTATACAAACAATATTTAAACAAGATCGCATTACATTGCCACAAAATGTCACTTATCACATTACATATTACCAACTTGAATTTCAAATTTAAAATAATATTTAAACAAAATTTAAATAATATCGCATTACATCATGGGATTGGAATTTAATGATTATTAAATATGATATTATGACCAAAATTTTGAGAAATGGGATAGTGATTTCATCGGTTTGATAAGACTAGTATTAAAAGGTTCAAGAGTATGATATATGATAGTTGTTACTGACTATTTAGTAAGTGGATTGAAGCCAAAGAGACATATGAGAACATTTTACCATCCTTTAGTTGTCCTTTGGAAATAGTCAATGATTGGGGAACTCACTTCATGAATGACACAAATAAGGATCCTCATGAGTGATTTCTTAATTATTAATAGAAAATCCACACCCTAGTATCCTAGAGCAACTGACCGATTTGAACGATCAAGCAAGAAATGACTAGGAATACAAGCTTACCACTACACTATGGGCATCAATAAGGCTGAAACAAATCGCACCCCATTTAGTCTTGCTTTTGGAATGGAAGCTGTGATGCCTAGCCTATGGGTTGCAATTAGGGAGAGACTATCCAAGGAAGCCCTATCGAAAAGGCTTGTGGAGCTTGAAAAGCTCGATGAGACTAGAGGGCAGTTTATAACATAAAAGTTGAAAAGCTATGACACATAACAAAACTTAAAGAACAAGGGCCTTAATGAAGGAGATCTTGAATTATTATATAGTGTAAGGCATATTGAAGGAAAGTTAAAATATCGTGGTATGGGTCCCTATCTAGTATTGGAGATCACTTTGCAAGTGTCATGTCGAATTGCCACATGAGACAGCATTGAAATGGATGGATTTATTAATGACAATAAGCTTAAATGCTACTACGGACTCCTAACCCAATAGAGCCTTCAAGCTATCCATCGGGAAAAGAGACATAAAAAGGGGTTTACACTCTTAAAGAAACAAGCCCAAGAGGAAGCTAAGGTGAGGAATGTCAAGCTTTGCTAGAAATCACCCATAACAATCTATAAGGCTACACTAGAAAGTCAAAACACCCTTGAAAAACTAACAATAAATCCAGCCAATGTGCTTGTGCAGCTATAGGGTTCTAGTCCATCAGTGACCACAACTCATGCATTGGTGGATGTGGGTGCTTCCTTGTGCAATAGGTATGGAAACATCTTTCACAGGTACCCCTTACACCTAATCTTGCAACTATTAGATCTATCAATGGTCAGATATTTTGGGGTATGTTAATCAGAAAGTATTGGTAAGTAACCATGTGGTTGATAATAAATTCTCTATCACGTCTTCTAGCACAAGCAAGGAACATGTTATATTAGGCAAGGCTTGGTGTTTCATCATCAATTGCCAAATTGCATGGGGAGAAAGAACGATGACAAGGGACAGTTGCACATCCATATTCTCCCTTAAATAGCAAGAGACTAATTTAGTAAGAGATCGACTCTTGTTGAGATATGGTGCCATGAGCACATAATTAGAGGCTAAGGGATGGTATAGGAATGTATTAAAGTAGTCACCCTAGGATGTGGACTACATGATGCGAGGATGTGGATCGAGTACATCCACAAGGAGAGATGTGGATCAGAGGATCCCACAAGTGTTGACTATTCTAAAGGCTCTCTCTATATAAGAAGCCTATCATCATGTATTGTTGATGATATATACATACACTCAATATTTTGTTTATGAGTCCAAGCTAATCTATCTTGGAACCTAATTGACTTGAGGTACATGTCATGAGTACTCTGTTCATCATGTTTTCACATAGGTTTCATCCACCTTAGAGCACTCCATAAATCCTAAGGCACGCATGTTTTGACATGGTAGCAGAGCTTAGGTAGATTAGCATGTGTGATTTTTTTCATGTTTCTTGTAACGAGAAGAAAAAGAAAATTGTGGCACACTCTTATCTTTATTATGTTGGGGAGAGTTTCTGAAGATTGCTGCAAGAAGAAAGAAGGAAATTGTTGTGATGAGTTGCTATAAAAGAAGAGCAAAGACAAGCCAAAGAGTTGCCTGAACACCTTGCAATTGCAAATGATGTAGAAGAAAGGTAAAGCAGATGCAAAAATAGTAGGAGAAGCCACATTGAAAGTTGGAACGGCTGACCACCTGTGAAAGTAGCCCGAACTGGGGCTATAGCAGAAGCCTCGAACAAGAAAAAGCTTGAAAAGCATAGAAGTCGAGTAGAGCAATAGTGGGCGACCCAGCTGACTTCAAGTGTAGCCGCCCACAATGAAAGTCATCCTTAAGCAAAGGATGACTGGAATCAACACAAGGTGGTATCCCATGAAGGCCTCCATGATGGCTTCAATTGGCTCTCCAACAAGCGCCTCCAACTTGCAAACTCCATGAGTGCAAGCTCCCAATGGCCTCTACTGCTGCAAGCTCCACTAGGCGGCTCCCACGACCATCGACCTCCTAGTTTCACCCGCCATAGTCGCCATACTGCAAGGCTCCCCGAACTGCGACTCCGTCGAACTGCGGCTACCCTGGACGACACACAGAGACTACACAGTCAACCAAACAACTCCAAGCACCCGTGACTCCGTCACGCTGGACGACTCACATACAATTTTGTAGAGCCGTTGATGACTCTTGTAGAGCTTTCAATTTTTGCACCGCAACCTTTACAAGGCGTGCCAGCAACAAAGCCACTGACAAGACTCCATGCACCTAAGGCTTCCAAACGACTAGCATCTGCTCCGAGTGGCTCCCTACTGTACACCTCCACAAATAGCTCCTTCCAACGACCTTTGCTAAGCACCATATAACCTTCGGCTTAGCGTCTTAGCCCCGCTACTACAACGTCTTAGAGTCTCTGCCATCGCTCCTCCATAGTGCAGCCTCTCAACAGACTGCCAACAGCGAGCTCCTACTCAAACATAGCACTACAATAGCCTATGCAACTTACAACAGCCAGGGAGTTATGCCTGTCAGCGCCTCAGACCTTATGCACCTCAGTGGAGAAGCCTTCAACGACAACTCGATGTAGCCGTCGACAGCGACCTCTCCTGTGGCTTCCTCTCTCAGAAACCTTCTCTATGTCTCGCATGGAAGACACGTGGTAGATAATAACTAACCAAGGTTAGATGGAAGTACTCTTGGTTAAGTCTATGGTCACACTAAGGCTAGTTCAACCTTACCTAAGGTCTAGTCAATGTTCAAGTTAACCCACAATAACCATCGTTAGGGTTAGGGTTAGTTAAGTGCCTCATTATCATGCAACCGCCTAAGCACAATCCCTTATTAAGCATAGTGTGTGTGTAGCATGTGAACCCCTGTGCCACATCATCAAAGGCCTCTTCTTCTCATAAAAACTTCGACAAGCCATAACTTGCAATCCAAGAAGAATTTGCACGTGCTCCAAAAAGAAAAAGTAATCGTCTTCTCAAGCTCTACGCAGTTGTCAAGTCAGATTTATTTTATGCAATTAGACACTCCCATTGAAGAAAAACTAAGCTCATGGTAAGACCTTTGCCAACAAATGGTAAAGCAACATATGAATGCAAAAAGCATGCTGGAAGCACAAGTGTGTGAGATGACCATAGCACAAAGGATGGCATCCACACATAAAGAATTAAGCTACATGGAAGAACAAAGCATCATGCATCAAGCTACATCAAGCAAAGAAGAGAACGCCATCGACAATATATATTAAGAAGCAAAAGCCTTTCCACCTTTAGCCTAAGGGGAAGTGTTGAGATATGGTGCCATGAGCACATAATTAGAGGCTAAGGTATGGTATAGGAATGTATTAAAGTAGCAACCCTAGGATGTAGACTACATGATGTGAGAATGTGGATCGAGGACATCCACAAGGAGAGATGTGGATCAGAGGATCCCACAAGTGTTGACTATTCTAAAGGCTCTCTCTATATAAGAAGCCTATCATGTATTATTGATGATATATATATACATACACTCAAGATTCTATTTATAAGTCCAAGCTAATCTATCTTGGAACCTAATTGACTTGAGGTACATGTTATGAGCACTCTCTTCATCATGTTTTCACATAGGTTTCATCCACCTTAGAGCGCTCCATAGATCTTGAGGCACGCATGTTTTGACAACTCTTGTGCGGCTGAAGCAAGTGTCCATCCACCCCCTATGTTCCAGTAATCTCTATAACTACTACTCATCATAGGCTCCAACACATCTAAGTAGAAAAAATTGAATTGGTGATTTGAAAAAAGCAAGAAATTCGGACGACTGATTCGAGAGGGAGAAAAAATCATGCAAAAAAACGCTGACACGGCATTTTTTTCATAAATCAACACGTCATCCAATTGTATTCATCCAAATAAAATGCATTTATATGAATATTTATTCGTACGAATAAAAATGTATTAGAACAATTATTATCTTCTTTTTCTGTATTTAAGCTTACAGTTTGCCAGTTTACCTTAACTCATGCTTGGTTCTCCAGCCGAGCAAAAGAGATCAACGAAAGAAAGAAAAGAAGGAAGACCCTCTGAGGTTGCAAAAGCAATCTAGAAGGTTTGAACTAAGATGGAATTTGTTTGTGGAGTTCTAGGTTCTCTTCATTGAGTTCCTTAGATCTCTTGTGAAAAATGTGATTTTGGTCTTTGTTTGTGTCTATGATCTTAGAGACTTATAGGAATAAGCTTGTTGCTTTATGTTTTAGTTTATTAGAACACTTAAGAGTCTCACACTTACACTCACTTTTGAATTAATATTTAATATTCTTTCAATACAATGTGTATGAATACAAAGAGTTTCTTAGATCTCTTGTGAGTAATGTAATTTTGGTCTTCCTTTGGCTATGATCTTAGAGTCTTATAGGAATAATTTTTTGCGTCATGTCTTAGTTTATTAGAACACTTAGAGTCTTATTCCTACACTTTCTTTTGAATGAATATTTAATATTCTTTCAACAGAATGTGAATGAATACAAAGAGTTTTTTAGATCTCTTGTGAGAAATGTAATTTTGTTCTTCTTTGTGTCTATGATCTTAGAAGAATAGATTTGTTGCTTTGTGTATTAGTTTATTAGAACACTAGAGTCTCATTCTTACACTTTCATTTGAATATTTAATATTCTTTTAATAGAATGTTAATGAATGATTCACAATCTACTTAGAATAATTAGAGTTTTATTTTTTACAAAATTAAGCTTCATAAGTTCTTATGTGTATCAAATTTGTTGTTTGTTCAAATAATTTGAAAATTTCAACATTCTTACACTTTCCTTTGAATCAATATTTTGTATTCTTTCAATAGAATATGACTGAATGATTTATAATTTTACACACTCATTCTTACACTTTCTTTTGAATGAATATATATGTTTTTCCAATAGAATGTGAATGAATGATTCGCAATTTACATTCATTCATTCTTATACTTTATTTTAAATGAATATTTTGACAAAATATGAAGAGGGGAGAGGAGAAGAGTGGAGATGAGGAGAGAGGGCATAGCTAGAGAGCACACCACAAATGACTAACTGTACACTAGATTTAGTTGAAAATGTAGAATATATACAAACCCATTTAGGGTTAGACAATAATCTTCTGAGCCATATAGCCTCAGATGCACCTGTAGTGAGTGCTCTATATTATGCTATAGTTGAAGACAAACAAACAATTGGCTATTTTTTTGACAACCATGATATAGCACCTTGATCAAGGAAAATGCATATCCTTGTGTTGATCTCCCGGTCTCATGATCTCCGGCATAATCACTATCACAATATCCATGCAACCTTGGATGACTTCATTTGTAGTCTATCCCAAACTGTCTTGTACCTCTGATGTATCTCAAGACTCTTTTGGCTGTATTCCAGTGTAACTGTTTTGGATTTGCCATAAGCTGTGCAAGTGAACTTACTGCATAACAAATATCTGGCCGTGTGATAGTCAGATATATAAGAGATTCGATGAGCTGCCTATAGGCTTTTCTGAATCTTTAGTAAGTTTCAAACTCTATTCCATGGGAGTGGTTGCAATCTTGCAATTTGCCATATGAAACTTTGGGAGACTATCAACATATTTTAGCTGACTCATAAAGGTGCTGTCTGAATCTCTCCAAAACTTTATTCCAAGACAATAGTGCATGAGTCCAAGATCTTTCATGTCAAACTCTGCAGATAAGTCTTGTTTTAATAGTAATGTCTTCCTCTAGAACTTTGTAGTAGAGAGTATGATCTGCATTGGATTTCATGTATCCCATATCAACAAAATACTTTTCGATTCTGCTGTACCAACTTCTGGGTGCTTGCTTTATGCTGTAGAGACTTTTCTTAAGATGGCAAACCTGATTCTCCTTTCCTAGTTCAACATAACCTGTTGGTTGTTGCATGTAGAATTTCTCATCTAGGAAACCATTGAGAAAAGCATTCTTGACATTGAGATGATACACATTCCATCTGCTGCTGCTGAGTGTCACTAGTGATATCAAGAACTATATGGAATCCATCTTTGCTACTAGAGCATAAGTCTCATGATAATCTTGACTGTATTGCTGTGCAAATCCTTGTGCAACTAGTCTAGCTTTGTATCTTTCAATGCTTCCATCTAGATTATTGTACTTCACTTTGTATACCCATTTGTTTGCTATGGCCTTCTTTCCTGGTGGAAGGTTGCATAATTCCCAAGTATTATTCTTGTACAAAGCATCCATTTCTTCATTCAAAGCAGTTTGCCATTTTGGCTTGTCTACTGCATCTTAGAGTAATCGGTGCATCTATTTCTTATGTATTTGAGGTTTTCCATTCTGATTCCTCATTACATCTCTAGACATAATGACCTTGCAGTTGATGGGATCATACAACTTGTATGCATTGCTGTCTTCACTGTAGCCAATTTACATGACTTCGCATCCGATTTCCTAGGATGGTCATCATGTATGTGGGCTTATGCCATGCAACCAAATATGCAGAGATGTCCAATGTGTGGCTTGTGTCAAGTGAATGCCTCATAAGGTGTCATACCCTGTATCATTTTGGTTGGAAGCCGATTAAGCAAGTAGCTTGCAGTGGCTATTGCTTCTGCCTAATACTGATTTAGGAGATGCTTCTTACTAAGCATTGCTCTAGCACTGTCTACTAAAGTACCATTCTTCCTTTCAACTCTTGCATTTTGTTGAGGACTATCTGCACAAGTGAATTGTCTTTGAATGCCGTGACTTCTGTAAAAGTTCATAAATGTTGAAGACATGTATTCACCTCCTCTGTCTGATCTCATGACTTTGATCTTTTTGCGTGTCTGGTTTTCTACCATGGCTTTGAATTCTTAAAATCTAGAAAACACTTCAGATTTCTCTTTTAGAAAGTAAACCCAATAATATCTGCTGTAGTCGTCGATGAAAGTCAAGTAGTAAAGTGAACCATTGATGCTGTGGGTCTGGGCATAACCCCATACATATGTATGTATCAAATCAAGAATACCTCTTGCTCGAGAGGCGCTTCAGCCTTCTACCAAAGTTGGTTCGCTTTTGTTAACTTTTCCAAGAAACTGTAGCTTAAGAATCCCAATTGCCATATTCTGATTCCTAAGATCTATCAAGCTCTTGAAATTGACATGTCCATATCTCTTGTGCCATTTTGCGGATAGTGGCATTTGTTGCGGTTGAGTTGACATGGAATGCAAATCAGGTACTATGGCTAGCATTCTGAACAAGCATCCTTCCTTGACTCCTTTTCCTACTAGCTGAAATCCTCTGGATTTGTCTATGATAATACATTCATCTCCGTTGAAGATGACTCGATAGTTGTGTTCCGTCATTTGACCTACTGACAAGAGGTTGCTGCTGAGCATCGAAACATAGAGTACATATTTCACCAAACCTTTTGTACCAGTGAAATTGTTCATAGGGATAATTCGTGTCCCTTGAATTGGATTCAGTGTATTATTTGTCATATAGATGACATTCTTCTAACCTTCTAATGGTTTCATCTTTATGAACCATTCCTGATGCTTTGTCATATGAGATGATGCACCACTGTCGATGTACCAAGGATCTTGATCTGCTTGGTCAACTTGATAACTGACATCCTCTTTTGAATTGCAATCTTTGACCTTGAGTACGTAAGCATGACCGGTTTTGCTGCTGTTCTAAAAACTCTGGTTAACTTAGTTTCCCAGTGTGAGAATCCTGGAAGTGTTCTTGGGATTGTAGAGAGCTGCGAACATATCCCATGCTTCTTTTGATGTCTTGATGCTGTTAAGCTACCCTAGCATGACATCTTGCACATTGTGCTTGATCATATGATATGCATACCTATCTTTCTTGTTCCATTCTGCCTCTATGCTCGGGCAATGACAAGATCTGCTACTACTTGTGTAAAAACTATTGGTGTTGTTGGAGATCCCACTGTTGGTGCTATGACAATAGGTGGAGTAGAGCTACTACTGGTTGGATCATTCAATGGTCTAGGTGTAGATCCATCGACATACTCCCATTTGTCTTAAAGTACAAGAATGGTCTCCATTTGGTATATCCATGTGCCATAATTGGAGTTTTTTAGCTTAGCAGATGCCTCTAGATTGAGGTTGCTAGTCGTAGACATGGTGCAAGAAATGAACTCAAACTATCTGTGAAATCATTGTTTGAATCAACCGCAAAACACTGATTGTAGCAAGTGAAATCTAAACTACCGGTGAAGGTAGAGTTGTAATATATAATCCAATCTAAATTACAAGGCTTGTGGCAAATGATGCCGAAAATAGCCAAGAGGATTTACAAGGCTCAAAATGATGTGCATAGTGTCGAAAAATAGGCTTTACAATGATGGCACGTGTGTGTGAAATCAAATCATGTGCTATCTGCCCACTGGTCACGATCAATGCCTCTGAACACTTAGAAGTCTACTCACTGAACTGATGAGCATCAAGTTTCAAGTAATGTGATGATGTGAAACCGTATGTGAGCATAGGGATTGACTTCGAGAAGAAACTAGTCGAGAATTTTGGGCATGGCTTAGATTGGCAACTTGGAGAAATTCAAATCGTCTCCACTATGGCGATCTAGTCTACTCTAATCTAGATCTAGAAGACTAACCATTGATCGATGAAAGAACTACAAATAATTTCTTTTTCTTTGGTTCTTTTTATGTCCTGGGTTAGATGCGTCGATGTAGAGGCTGATGTGCATGTAAGAAGTGGGTTTGTCTCGGCAAGGCTCAAAAGTGCATGATAGTTGTGCCAAAATGTGTGTGTGATGTGACAAGCACACAGAGCACAAAAAATCAAGCAATTTTCATTTTTAGAGCACCCTCAAATTCTTCCTGGATCAAGAGATACGACTTGACCTAGGTGGAGGGGTAAAAGGAGTGCAAATGTGCTCAATGATGATGTGGCACTTAGGTTCACATGTGAGAACAGTGCCTGTGCAGAGGTGTGCCTATGGAGAACTATCTAAGGTGGCAGCTTGGTTCACATGCATGGTGCCAGTGTGCTTGCAGAGGGGTAAGAGTGCCAGGCAAGGGTGTTGCCACATGGCAATGCTGATGTGGTAGTGTTGATTTTGACTGATGACTTGGCAAGTTAGTGATGATGATGTGGCTCTACTTACTAGGCAATGATGATGTGGCATAGTGCCACGTGTTGGTGTTGATGTGTCTTATCGATGGTGACATGTCAAATTGGCTGAGGTAGTTGACGTGTAGATGATGATGTGGTAGATGGATAAGCCTACATGGTAGATTGCCATGTGGCATCTTTGTGACCAAGTCTTGCTCGAGTGGGTAAGACCTTACATAAGGTTGGGTGGCTTTTGTGCCATGTGTGAATTGTCAGAATCTTGAGGATTCTATGAAATCTCCTCAGATTTCGTTGACAGAGATTAGGTTGGAGTGCTGTTCACTGAGAGCGCTGTTGCACGTAGGAGCTATTTTTTGTCTCATTTCACTGGTCGGATGGGGAGCTTTGGAATTCCATCCTCATCCATCGCCTTGACAAAACAGTCCACATGCTTGGAACTACGAGTGTTACAGGCAAGCATGCTGAGCTTGATGGTAGAGGAGTTGATAGCAAATCGATGAGCCTTGAGGGTGCAGCAATGCACTTGAGCGGAGGAGGAGGAAAACAAATCTAATGAGTGCAATGGGAGGTGAGTTCTAGCATTGATTCAATCTTTAGGCTAATCATCATGTGGGCAGAGTAATGCTTGTGGTGTGAGTAGTGAGCTCAACAAACATCGTTCTGCTTCGTGGATCCCCATCGCCATCACCCAACTCAGAGGGAGGAGAACAAATGGTGTCGTAAATTAGAAACCTCACAAATCAGCTCAAGGGTATGGCTGTGAAATATTCATCCGGAGCTTATCGCCACTATAGGCCATGCTCCTCGTCAAATCTTCCTCGTCATCATAGCTTATCACCATCACCCAACTCAGAGGGAGGAGAACAAATGGCGCCGTAAATTAGAAACCTCACAAATCAACTCAAGGGTATGGCTGTGAGATTTTCATATGGAGCTTATTGTCACTATAGGCAGCAAATTGTATTTCATTCATTCACATTATTATGAAAGAATATAAAGGTATCATTCAAAATAAAATGTAAGAACGAGTAATGCAAATTGTGAGGCATGCATTCACATTCTATTGAAAGAGTAAACTGTATTCAATCAAAAGAAAGTGTAAGAATGAGAATAGTCAGATTGTGAATCATTCATTCACATTCTATTGAAATAATATTAAATATTCATTTAAAAGAAAGTGTCAGAATGAGTGAATGTATATTGCGAATCATTTATTCACATTCTATTGAAAGAATAAACTATATTCATTCAAAAGAAAGTGTAAGAATGAGTGAATGTATTGTGAATAATTCATTCACATTCTATTGAAAGAATAAACTATATTCCATAAAAAGAAAGTGTAAGAATGAGAGTACTCAAATTGTAAATCATCCATTCACATTCTATTGAAAGAATATTAAATATTCATTCAAAAGCAAATGTAAGAATGAGTGAATGTATATTGTGAATCATGAAATTGAAAGAATATTAAATATGTTGAGAGACCATGCTCAACATTATGTGATTACATGTGCATAGCACTAACACATATAGAGTGCTATAAAGGAAAGGGTTAGATGCCTAACCCTAACCCTAACCCTAAATGGGTTTGTATATATTCTACATTTTCAACTAAATTTAGTGTACAATTAGTCATTTATGGTGTGCTTACTAGCTGTGCCCTCTCTCCTCATCTCCACTCTTCTCCTCTCCCCTCTTCATATTTTGTCATGGTATTAGAGTTGAATATCCCAACACTTTACTTTGGTTGCCCTAGGATAGTCCATAACATAAAATTCACAAACTTCAAAACTGCAAAGTGAGAAATAATGCATAAATCTTTGAAATTCTCTCAGAACATTACAAATTTGTTCTTTAAATCAATGAAGTGCTTATTCAATAAGTGATGCAATCTATATCTTTGCGATTGAGAAAAGGACTATCAAAAAATAAAATGTAATATGCCAAAGATGTGAAAGACAACACAAACATAGAGCACATCCTTAAATCAGGAATAGGGTATTGAGACTTTGAAAGCCTTAGAACACCCCTGGACTATGAAGACAAAGTATGCAAAGAGGCTTTCACAATGATGGGGCAAATTAGGCCCACCAACATTCTTTTTTATGTTCTCTTGTGCTCAATGCCTTTGGGATCCTTTGATGTTAACATTACAAACAACAAACAATGCACAAAAGGATAAAAACTCATATACACAATCAAATCGGGACATCAACCAATTAATAAGAAAGAACCCCACTTTGTGTGCAAGGTTCTATGCCCACAAGCTCCAACACATGCTATCCCTACTTTTGAGAGAACCAATGTTGATTGGAAATATTATTGCATATTTCTTCGTTATGGAATTCCAAAGTCAAGACAACTAACATGAGCATGGCATAAATAGAACAACAAGAGATTTCCAATTTATTGACACAAATGAGAAACAAAAAAGAGCATTCATACTAAAAAGAAAAGAGAAGCTTTCAAACCTTCCAAACGATCCACACGAATATCATGTGAATCTATAATTGACAAATACATCAAAAGAAGACATATGGATAAGATATGCTTAGCAACATGTGCATCAGAGTACAATCACACAAATGACACTTCAAAAAAAATTTTATTAGGTTCGTTAAGTTCACCTAATTCAAAGACCCTGATAACTTCTACCATGAGTAGTTGCTGCTGTAATGCCCCTTTAAGTATGACGAGGAGCAATAGCTGTTACACCAAAAGAAGAGGAGCACTAGTGACCATGAGCCTTCCTGCTTCTCTTGCAGTTCTTCCAAAATCCTCATCGATGTTTGATGAGCAGAGCGGCTATTTACATTTGACTTGTTCGAATAAGCTCTCCTGTATCTGCTAGAAAATCTTTGGGGAGGAGTAGAAAAGAAAGCCGGTCCATTTGACGTTGAGACTTCTGACAAAACGTCCATGATATCCATAGCATCTATGCAATTTCTATCGTGAGGAAGATCTAGCGAGGGTTTACTCATTCTTGCACTTTGTTTTGAAGGAATATTTTATATTCTTTTAAAAGAATGTAAAAAAATAAAAAACATTATCTAGTAAGGATATAATCTTATGTGAATGAAATATAATTATTAATGAATGGATATAATCTTATATTCTTATAATGGTACGGTGAATGAATGATGATGATTATATTGCATTCTTGAAAGTGATTTTGAATGTATATTTGTTGCTTTTGATGTAATATATATTGTAGTATGTTTCTTTTTCACAAGCGAATTAATATTTCGTATATGTTTTTGCTCTTGCAACTTCAAAAGTATGGTGTGCAGCAAGATACACAAAGTTCATGCCTTGGTCTCTTTCTTGTAGTGTAAATATTGTGGACATAAATTCACAGGAAGTGCTACTCGCATCAAGCAATATTTCCTAGGAATTGGCAATGATGTTGAAGCTTGCTCATGCACTTTGGCTCATGTTCTTTTGTTATGCAAATCATATTTAGAAAAAGTGGAAAAAGTAGTTACTCTGACCTCGATAAAAGGAATCATGGAGGTGCTAATGTGAGTTCTAAGATTGATGAGACTATTGAAGGAGAAGAGCCTTTAAATGTGAGGGATGCATCAGTACATGACCAGATGTAGATTTACTAGCAAGTGGGTCGTAGGTGAGTTTTGATGTGATAAAGTTAGTCAGGTAAGAAAGAGAACAATGGGAGAACAATCATCTATGGTGGTTTTCTTCGATAACAAGTGCATGAAGAGCACTTAAGATGGACAGAAGCATTTGTAAATAATGGCATACCATTCAATGTCATGAAAGATGAGACATTTCGTAATGCCTTGAAGTCATGTGCTAGTCCAGAATTTGTTTCCCTGGATTATAAGAAAATGCATACGAATCATCTTGATAGAGTTAAAAAAGTTATAGCAGACTGCTTAAAGAAAAAGATATTGGATTTTACTTATTGCCCTTGCCACAACATTGAACCCTTTCAACAATTGTAGATTCCCAAAGCAATAAACCAAATCTACATCTCTTGATGGCTTCAATTGATTGCGTTTTTTTGAATGAATAAAATCGTATGTGCTCCAATTTCATTCACCTACACCCAATGATGCAATAATAGAGAGCACACCTGTGGCAACATGTTTCATCTCCAATGTCTCTCCACCATGTTCCTTCCACCAAGTAGGTGCAATCATCATCGTAATAGCATCAAGATTCCAAGGATCTCCAAAAGAGTTTTCATGGTTTGTATACTTCACTCATTGTTGGTAGGCCAATTTGCCTTGATCTCCTACAAGTAAGTTCTTACAAACCTCTCGAATGTTACTTATGATTTTTGGATTCTGCGATTGAGAATGCATTTGATATTGTGGATGTATTACAAAGGCGGCTCCATGCAAAGGGTGTGCATTTGCTTACATCTCTTATCAACCAAATATAGCACCTGTTGATTTTCCCTAGCTGCAAAGCGCATGAATTCTTCAACCTATTGTATTGCTTCGGACATCTTCCAATACACTTTACCCATAACAAAGGCATTAGTGTCAACCATCCTCAACACCATCACAAATGGCTCTACACTGTCTTTTATTGTTTCTACATTTTTCCAAAATGTTGATGATTGTACAAGGTGTACACATTCACTGCCTGGTATTATGTACTGTGTCTTTTTCTTGAGCCAATTTTCCCATCGTCTATCAACAACAGTCTCGACTAAAGCTTGATGCACTTCTAACTATCTAGCTAGAACCTGAAAAGAAGTGGCAAATCTAGTTTGACAAAATTGCCTTAGTTGATTCACAAAGTGCTCTCTGAATACTGCATGCAAGTATTGATGGCTCTTTATAAAACTAACTACATCATTAGCATCTTGTATCACTGGTTGCACAAATGGCAAGTGTCCAATATCTTTTAATAATAAGTTAAGAGTATGAGCACCACATCTAAAAGAAGCATAGTCTTAAATACATTTTCCATTTCTAGGATAAGTGGAATATTGTTTTCTTACAATGAGACTACCATTTCTTGGTACTATCTCAGTCGTCCTTGTCCATCGCTCCAAGACACCCCAAGATGTGCTCATGCGTGTCTAAATCCAATTTTAAGAGACTCTTGCCCTTCTTTCATTGTGATACTGGTTGCATCTGGAACTTAATAGCTCTTATTAGATGAGAGTTCACAAGTATTTGTAGACTCTTATGTGCAGTTTAGCAATTCATAATTGCGGCCTCTCTTGGATGTTTTTTTGTACAAAAAGCTCGGACTACTACATCCCACTTCTTATAGGTTTTTCCCCAATTATCCTTAAATGCTTTCTAAACCTTGTGCTTAGGTTTTGTGCACTGCAACAGAAAGTATGGGTCATCTTCCTCGTTCTCCCTAGATACAACAACAACTGCAAAGTTATCCCCCTCTTCTAGATAGTTTGTGAGGTCATCGAAACTCTCCCCAAAGTGAGGTGAGTCATTTGTCTCTCTATTGTTTGTCACTCCATTTGAACGTAGAGGGAAAACTTGAACTCGCTCCCATGTCTTCACAATTGCAATGCTCTCACAATCGTCATGATCCCCTATGATGCACACATTGTAGAAATAAGAAAGTTTTCTTGTTTTAATCAATTGGTTGTTTGAAAAGCCCCATATGCTATGCAGACCACAAACTCCTTTAATTTTCACACAATCGTGTTGGCTTCTCCTTTGCACTTCATCCACTTTCACTTTATGGGACACTCTGTGTACTACACTATTATTAAGGATTTGTTTACTATATGTTGAATGTGCACCTATGGAGAGGTTGGCTGTAAGCCATGCTAAAGCATCATGGGCATCATTGAGTTTTTCTTTAGGGCATGTTAATTGCTCGTTAATTGGTGTTTAAATAGAGCTTGCTTAATAACAACATCGCATCCATCATGTTCAACCTTGCCACGGCAAGACCCAAATAAATTCCACATCATATTTAGACCCGATCAAGGATTTGAATCTTGAGACAAAGTAGAATCCACGGGTTGATTTAAATTGAGAGGCAGCACCATCTAACCACACCCAATGTTGTTTTATATTTTATGCATGGGGATTTTCCTTTTTCAGCCATTCCCAATGCAGTAGAAAAAGCATGCTGCACAAACAAGGTGTCATGTTCCCTATCATTTGAAATGTAGAAATGGTATGTGCATTGCACTGACCTGGACTCCTATGAGTCAGCAACAAGTAAATTGGCATTAGGCATGGAAGAATCAAGCAAATGACTATATATGATATGCACAATAATTGTTATCTGCTTGTTGTACTAGTGAGCACTTTTATCTCATCTTGTTATTGAAATGAATAATTTTCAGCAAAATCTATGAAAGTGTCATGGGAAAATTTGGCAAGGCAGGTCTTGAAGTACTTATCCTGTCAGCAACTGGCTATGAAATTGTGAAGCACACATTTTGCGATGGATTGAACCACGTGACCTATAAGCTCCCTTGGCTGAGTGCTCTTATATGACAGGAAAGTAATTCATAGCTTGCTGAGCCAAGTCAAAGTCTATGTGTGTTTTGCAACAACGAACATTCATGGCTTTGAGTTTCCTGATGTACCAAGGCTCACAATGCTCAAAGCTCCTCTACCCAATTGAAATGTCTCGATTTTGATCCATAAACTTGAGATGCAACTCCCTTTACTGACCCAACATGTGGGAACAATAGAATAGTGAGCCCCCTTTTTGCACTACTAAAATAAGACAAAACATAGTCTAATTAAAGTATATAATGAAGCAAAACAATTTTCAACCACTGCGTTGGTTTAGGATAGCACAATTTTAACTACAGGGCTATTTTAGGACAGTCACAATTTATATCACTGGGCTGGTTTAGGACACATTTAGGATAGTCACAATTTTTAACCACCGGGATGATTTAGGACACTGTCACAATTTCAACCACCGGGCTGGTTTAGGTTGACGGTCTCAACTTAGATAATAACAAGTATATTGTTTTTCATTTCTAAATTTCACAATTAGAAAATAACAATATATTTCTTTTCATTTTTTAATTTCACAATTTCAATCATAATTTATGTCAGTAGCTGCTTGCTGTTTGTCATGAACCATTTGTCTTGAACCAGCACCGGGTTGGTTTAGGACAATCACATTAAGTCCAAGCCATCTCGCTCTAGAAATAGTGGTATATGAGCCGAATAGCAGGAAATTAAATTTAACGAATTTAAGTACTAAGAAACACAATAATTTTAACCATCGGGCTTGTCAATAACTAATGTCTGTTCAACCACGCCGGTTCAGGACAACCATATAAATGGTGATGATTGAGCTGAAGCAGCCATGGCTGCATGATGTTCCAACCACTGGGCTGGTTTAGCAAAATAACAATATATTGCTATTCTATTGCGAAATATATTACTATTCTATTGCAAAATATATTGCTATTAATTTTTGCTCAACCACGCCAGCGGGCTGGACAAGAACTAATGTCTGTTCAACCACGCTGGTTTAGGATAATCACATACTAGCAATTGAGTTGAACTAGCCTACGGTTACATGATGTTCCAATCATCGGGTTGGTTTAGAAAAATCACATTTAGTCCAATACTAGTTTAAGAAATGAAATAAGTAAACTTTTCCAAAGCTCAATCACAAACAACCACCGATTTGGTTTAGGCACCATTGACCTGCATTGTATCTGAGTTGTATCTTGCATTTGTATGATGCGCTCCTCAAACACCTTATGTCCCGTTTGCTTTTTATAGATGTCCTTTCTATTTGGAGAAACTCTCATATTTTCGTGCCAAAATGTTGTCACTATAGCAATGACTTCCACACTTAGGCTGTCTCTCCTTTTCTTGCGTTCTATTGAAGCCCACAAACTTTTGGGATCGGGATGATCGTTCATTGATTTTTCTCTACGTCAACCGCATTGGAGCCATGTTGGTCCTTCTGATTGATAACATCTTTGACATTGTGCACCCAAGCCATTTCTCCTTTTTCTCAAGAGACACCAACATAGCTAATGTCACCCTCTTTGCAGCTAGTTGATCTAAGCTGTGCACCCCTTTCACTTTCTGTAGGCCATTTCTCAAGTTAGAGAGCATCGCCTCTTGGGCGTGCATCTCCCGAGGTGTTGGTAGGGTTGTTACTCTATAAAATTTAGGGTGTAGGCTAAAGCTTGTGATGAAGACTCAAGACTAGTAATCACCTAAATGGCCTAATGTTGCTACCTCGAATGCTCCCACCAATAGTAACACCATAGCTTGTGTTCGCTCCGAGTGGCAATGATTGAATGCGTGCATTTGCAACTGCTTCTTGCTATTGCTCTGTAAGGAGTCCTCTTTCTTCTTGTTATTTATTCCTTCATAAATGTTGCAAAAGTGTCTTTCGTTTCCGTTTCGATACCGTGCCAGTGCTTTCCTCAACCCACTATCTATTCCTTGTGCCTTGACCTGACTTTTTAGCTTTTCTGTCTCATAGTCTCTGTCTGCTTCTCTTGCAAGCCATGGCGAGCTGCATGTTTCCACCATTGATGCCATGGCCATGATCAGTCCAGAATAGACCCAGAGAACCTAGCTAGTGAGGCAAGCAAAGAATAGAAGACAACTTACCCAAAAGAAGACAATGGCAAACCAAAGTCTGCGCAAGGTCATGTCGAGGTGGTGCATGCAAGTTGCACTGTGTTTGAAAGGCGGAGGCAGCTTGCAAGTACTTAATTTTCAAGATTTGATGGGTGAGAGGTGTGAAAAATCAAAATTCGTGAAAGTAGCAAAATTTTTAGCCGCTAGTTCCCCCCCTCATGCGATACACATCAACTGAATTGGATATCCCAAATTGGTGCAATGTGGCATAAAATGCTTCAAAACACAAATAGGCCAAATGGCACACTATCGGGTTTGATGGTGTGTATTATGGAATGCAATGAACTTTGGAATGCTTATGAGCCATATAGCAAGCAAGTGCATGGAAAAATGAACAATTCAAAATTTTAAATAGTGTTGGATTTATTAAAAGATCTTTGCATATGCACAAATTGTACTTTTTCAACTTCTTCCATTTTAGGGTGAATCTAGATACCAATACCAATAACTATCGATGTTTTAAGACCACCTTACAGTAGTCCCACTATTTTGAATCCCAAATTTTCAATCCCTCCCCAAGAAACTATGGAGGCATTCCAAAATTATCTAGCCTTCATCGAAAAGACAAGACCACATCCATTGTGTCTAGCTGTGTGCCAATGAACTCTTTTAGGTGTGTACTACTGTATACTCCACAATCATCGACCTCAAGAGGCTTCATTCAGCTCCACGAAATTCTCTCACTGCACACTTCTTATCGATTTTGCAGACAAATTCCTTAGTCTCAATTGTGGAGTGGTGACTCCAACAAATTACACCAATAGTAACAACATAACATGGATCTTTTTGATCAAGACTGCATCACCACTGAACAAAGCGCAGTGCTCCCAGACGCTTCCCTCAACCTCACTACCCAGCGCAAAATGCTCCCAGTGCTTCCCTGAGAGCAACATCACCTAGCACTACTACCTATTGCATGCCATGGATAATAGCTCTTACCTGGTCTATGCAACCTTCCTCTTGGCACTACAATGGGTTGAATGTGGCACCCAATTTCTCATTGGTGCTCATGGACGCTGATCACTGGAGCTTGGACTTTGGTCACCAGCACCTAATTTCGAGATCTCTCTCACTACGAAGTCCTCTCACGTAGACGTATGCATTACTAGAGACAATTTGGAAACACTGTTTGAAGTTGTGGCATCTGTCCTCCACTCTGACCTATGGCATCGCACTAGATAAGGGGTAAGCCCTATTACCTATGTATCGAGCAAACCTCGGCACGAATGATAGAAATACTCATTGGAAGTTGAATCTACAAAACAATCCTGGTTGAAGAATCACTATCACGAGCGTGCTGCGATGATTAATGTGATGGATCGTGGAGGAGACAGGGGTCTAAAATTCATGTTTGGGACGTATCATCATCAATGATGGCATGTGGGTGCGTTTGAAATGGCGTTGAAATATTAGGGGGAGTGGGGGAATCGGACACTTTAGTTGTGATGGGGCGGTAGCAACGGGAATAAAGAGTTAGAGAAAATAATATTTACTTGAGCTTGGTGATATGGACAACAACGAAGTTAATGGGGGAGGAGGAGGGTGGAGGAGGAAGAGGATGAGCAGCAGGGATGAACAAATAGTGTAAGATTTGGAGCTGGAGCTGAAGTTCCAGCTTTGGTGATGGTAGAAGAGCTAGAGCTTTTTGCTTCAATCTAGGAGCTCTCTGGCTATGGTGGAGGAGTTGAATCTGTAGCTTTGTCTATCGTAGAAGAGCACAACAAGAGCACAACCTCTACACAATTTCTCCAGAAACCGAATGTTGGAAGCTGAAACTCTGGCTGTGGTTGCTGAAGCTTCGAGCTCTCCGGTGCTGGCACTATGGTAGAGGAGTTGAAGCTTCAAGCTTTGGCGGTGGCGCAAGTGCTTGTCACCTTGCGTGATCAATTATGCATATTTTCACGTCTTTCCTTTCACTCTTTAAACTTTCCTTGTTTCGCCACAGCCTGTGACAGAGATCGATGCCAGTTTGCATCGCGAGATTTTGCCTTTAGCCTCGAAATTGAGCCTTGAAAATCTGTGATCTCTGTGCAAGAGATTCCCATGGAAGCCTTGCGGGAGTAGGAGTTCTGCCTCTACAAGGAGCTTGATTAGAAGAGCGAGTTGCGCCCCGATCTGTGCTAGGAGCAAGACAGCAACGAAGGTTTCAAGGCCACCTATAATACCCCCACCCCTAAAACGGGAGTTCATTGACCCAAAAATAAGCCTTTTGAATTTTAAAAATTCTAAAAAACCTACGAATAACTACAAAACTTCGCCCAACTTGATCCTTAAGCACTGTCTCTACGGAGCCAATGCTAATAAAAGATTACGCTTGACTAATGACTCTTTAGCTATTTATCGAGCATGACACATGGCTCAATGAGAGAGTAGGTTTTCATTTCATCCCACAATGTTACCTGTTCAAAGAGAGAGACAGAAGAGAGAACAAGAGAGCGAGAGACAGAGAGAAAGAGAAAGCGACTAATCAACCATGTTAAGAGGGGAGATCACTTGACTGAGAGAAGCTTACTCTTCTTCTCCCTGTTGGCAAGGCTCTTCATGTGGGTTGCCAGGGCCGGCCACATCTGTAGTAGCAGGGGGGGTAATGGTGGTGGCCATAGTGGCAATTGTGTGAGGGTGATGGAAGCGCATGCCGAAGTGGAACGAGAGAGGTGGGGGGTTGACAGGGGAATGGCCCTCGAGCATGAGGAGGGCATTACCCATGGTGGGGCGGAGGGAGGGTTCATCCTGGATACACCATAAAGCAATGTGGATGAGTTTGAGGACGTGGGGCAAGTGAAGGGGTTCGAGGAGGAGCAAGGGGTCGAGAATGTCTTGCCAATGGCCATTCTCTACTTTCTTAGCTGCCAAAGCTGGGAAATACCATCCTTCAGTGTCGCCATGCACAGCGAGCCTCGATACGTCCACGTTCTTCCTGCCGCTCACCACCTCCAACAACACCATCCCAAAACTATACACATCGCTCTTCTCTGTTGCATCCGTTAATATCAAGCATTCCGGCGCCATGTACCCTGGCGTCCCCCTCATCCTCGTTATCGCACTATTCTCATCCTCGTTCACCAGCCTCGCTAGCCCAAAATCCGACAGCTTCGCCACAAAATTCGCGTCCAGCAGTATGTTCTGTGGCTTGATGTCCAGATGGATTATCCTGTGCCTGCATTGCTCGTGTAGAAATACCAGCCCCCGCGCTGTGTGTATCACGATCTGCAGCCGCCTCTGCCAATCCAGCACCATGTGATCCGGCGCGGCCGGCGACCCCGAACGAGGGTTGCGAAACAACCAAGTGTCCAGTGACCCGTTGGGCACGTACTCGTACACCAAAAGCCTTCGCGACCCTGCTGCACAGAAGCCTCTCAAATGCACCAGGTTCTGATGATTTATGTTGCTTAGAGCAATCACCTCGGCTCGGAATTCCTTCAGCCCCTGCGTCGAGCTCCCGGGCTCCAATTGCTTCACTGCAACCATTGAGCCATCGGGGAAATTGCCTCTGTATACCGAACCGAACCCACCCGCCCCAAGTTTCTGGCTGAAGTCAGCTGTTGCCACTCGTAGCTCTTTGAAATTGAACCGTTTGGGTTGGCCTGGCAAGGCAGAAAACAGATCGTCTTCGTCCACCAGCTTCCTATCCGCCCTCTCTTTGCGTTTGACGACGTACCAGATTCCGAAGAAGCCAATGGATGCCAAAGCGGTGACGCTTATCCAAACGATGAGCTTAGTCTCTGACATCTTGTTTGCGCAGGGGTACTTTAAGGCGCCCATGTGGTTGGAGTCTGATACTTGAATTATGGATAATACGTTCTCATGGAGAAAACATTGGCTAGTGTTCTTCCTGTAGAAAGCCGCTACGCATGAGGAATTGACTGCGCAGGCTGCCTTGCACTTTTCGAAAGAATCGACCAGCAAGGTCGGTGAAATGAAGTCATTGGCGAAATAGTCCACTCTTTCCATGTCCAGAAAGCCATGTTCATCACTTCCATTGTTGCACACCAGGGTAGTACAGGGCTGGCAACTCGTATTTATACCCTCGCTGGAATTGATTTGGCGAAAGCACGGCGCGTTCGCTTCAGAAGAAGGACCAACCGACACGTTCCCTGGACACGAGCAACTCGGCAACGAGCTGCTGGAATCAATATTGCAAATGCCATACTGCCCACATACGTTTGGAAGAGTGCAAAGCCCACGGCCAGTGAAGTTGAACATGTCGAAGAAGGGATCGTAATCGGGATGATACCCCCGGATATTACCATCCACATCTAATCGAACGAATCTGATTGGGCTGTCGAATTGGACCACCCCATCTTTTTCTCCAAAATAATGCGAATTACACTCTGGAGAAATATTAGCTAGTACTTGAATTTGCGTAAGATTATCCGAAGTCAGCCGCCATTCTGTGTGGTTACAAGCAGTGGTAAGAATCTCGTCCACGGTAGCAATACGCATGGGATACTGGATTGCAAAATACGGAACGGGTGGTATGGAGGAATTCGCGTACAGAACGAGCCCGCCAGGTTTCATCACCGCTGTATAATTACCTGTAACCTGAACAGCACTACCCTGAAATTTGGGCGAGAACCCAGAGACTAGCGTTTGGCCGGGCTTCAAAGCCTGCCCGGGAACAAGCAAATCGGTGGGATCGTCGAAGCTCTGCCAGAGGCGCAAATTGGCAGCGTCGAACAAGATGAGGTTCCCGGAATCAGTGAGGTTGATGCCGACGGCGCCGATGGTGTTACTGTTCCAGATGGGGCTACCCTGGGGGGTAACGAGGACAACATCACCGTGCACATCAGAGCTCAAGGTGGAGTTGATAGGAACTGGGTGGTTGCGATTGGCGATCCAGATGGGAACGTTGGCGATGACGACGGAGATGTGGAATAGGTTGGGTGTGTCGACCGTCTGGCAGCCGAAGGAGAAGTTACCATTGGAGAGGAAGATGGTCGAGAGGACGAAAAGGGTGCCGTCGGTCTCTTCGCAGATTAAGAGGTTGGAGGAATTGAAGAGGAGGGAGGAGGGGATAGCAAGGGAGGTGGCTGCAAGCAAGAAGAAGAAGAAGACGAAGCAGAAGAGGGAGGGGACGCCATCCACCATAGTTGCTGCACACAAGGAGCAGGAGTAAGCTGGTCGAGCATAAACGTTAGGGAACCTTACACACTACCTTCCAACTAGAATGCAAAGTTGCCGGCCATCTACAATGTAAGGCTCCATCCCTAGCGTTTAAAGACGTGGCACATAGGTCAAATTGTGTTCAACATCCTCATCTCCTCTCTTTTAACCAGCTGTCTATGCAAACGTATCAATCCAACGATTGGCATGGAGGAGTCCCCTATGCTTGCCTAATTGGTTGTTCCCACCTCCCCTTGAACACCTTAGAAAGGTGGGAAACGTGAAGTGATCTCCTCTCTCTAGCAAAATAGCTCTTTGCGTTTACATAATGGCTTGAGTTTCTTGTAAAAAGGTGGGAAACGTGAAGTGATCTCCTCTCTCTAGCAAAATAGCTCTTGGCGTTTACATAATGGCTTGAGTTTCTTATAAAAGCTAACTTTCAATCCCGAAGTTTCAAGATGATTATGATTCCAAAGACACCATCAAAGTTACAAAGGCATTGATGCCACCAATTAACAATCAAAGATGTAGCATGCCTTTTTGGGCCTAACCAACCCATCATAGAACTTGGTTGTTTCTCCCAAAAAAAAAATCAAAGATGTAACAAGAGTCAACAAGTGCCATTTAGTGTCAACAAGTGGCACATACATGCATCGAGCATGCATCAAGCAAGCATAGCTTAAGGGAAGAATATCAACCAAAGAAAACATCAGTGCAAATAAACTAGCAACATCATCAAGAATAAGGTAATTATCATAAGAAGAATGCATCAAACAAAGAGTGGCCAATTTACCTTATAGGGGAAATTTGTGTCACTACCAAAGGAGAAGCATAAATTTTGTGTCTGAAAACCTAGAGAAACCACCTAAGGGAAATTTGTATCACTAAGAAATGGGGAGCATAAATACGAGAACCCCCCTAAGGTCTTCATAACATAATTAGCATGTTCAACGATGCAAAATTTGTGAACCCCCCTAGGGTCTTCGTAACATAATTAGCATGTTCAATGATGCAAAATAAATCACCTTGGAAATCATCTTTACCCAATATAATGAATATCATCTTGGATACCACAATTAGGGTAGTGGGACAAACATCACCAAGTTTAAGAATACAACCCTTTTACTTTATTCATACTTTCAACTTTGCCAAAAGACAATCATCGAAATATATTAAAAATTGTAAGAGCTCACAATGGAGCCTGTATGGAATCAAATTCTATTGATCCATCCAATGCAATAGTTAAGGATGATCTTTGAAGGACTTGGTATTAAACATGATCACCTTGCATACTTGCCAATGTTCTCAGGCAACTGGTGCCCTAGAGAAATTGGTTTTCTTATTCAGCAAAGACAAATATTAAGCACATCAAAACAAGAGGAAGATTATTTGGGCATATTCCAACAAGCTTAGGGGAACAACATGATGCATACCTTAATTTGGATGTGCGAACACAAATTCAAGGCCTCTTCATGGCCTATGCCTTGACATCACTTTATAGTATAATGCATGTCATCTAATGAAATAATGCTCCATATCAACCGAAAGTATGGCATCCACAAGCTCATGCAAGCATGAAAATTTGGACAAACATATAGCGAAATCGACATTGTCGAAGGTAGTTCAAAAAGTCGAGATATTATGGTGGATTATTTCATAAATTTACAAAGTACTACCACATAGAGAAATCTATCACCAATAGAAAAAAATTACTTTAAAGCTCTATCAAAGGGTTCCATCAAGAAATTAAGAGAAAATGGATCATTATAATTGCAAAAAATAACAAAGACATATGTAATGTTGCCATGAGGTTGAAGGAATTAAAATGATCAAGCAATGATGATGGATCTACAAGTTTCCAAAAGGGTCAACGTTTGCTTGGGTGTAGCCAGTTGTGGAACTATTTTCGGGGCCATTTTGGGGCCGCAACGCAATGCGCTCCTAGGTGAATATTTGAATTTTGGCGGACCCATGCTCTCGCCAGAAATTTTTCCGACATCATGAAGACACGTGCACTGGCATAATAATGCGACGCAATCTATTTGTTCAAAACACCGCATAGCTTGACACATGGCCTCTCTCCACTGCTTCGCATAGTGTAGTCTATGGCCTACGTCGCCGCCTGATCACTTATCATCGCGCAGCCTTTTGCTGCAGCTTTGCCACCTGTCACTGGGCACGCATCCATGCGGATCATTAAAATTGAAGGTTGTCTTGGAGAGACCACTGTGTTGGTTCTTGGCATAATAATTAGATGCAATCTATCATTTTGAACACCACCACAACGCAGTCTTTGCTGACCACCTGTCATCATGCAGCCTTTTGCTGCATCTTTGCCCACAGCTCATGCAAATCACAGGTTGGCTTGGAGAGACCACCACGCTAGTTTTTGGCGTAATAATGAAACACAATCTATCATTTTGAGCATCACCTCAGCATAGTCTCTGGCCTGGCGACCTGTCATTGCCTAGAATTCAAGGTTGTCTTGGAGAGACCACCACACTAGTTCTTGGAGTTATAGTTTCGTTACCTATTTTTACGTATTACAGGAGGAGGTCTATGACGACCATCGCACTAGTAAATAGAAGGAGATCTATGAAAGCCACCACGCTGGTTCTTGGAGTTATATATTTGTGTACCTAGGAAAATGTATTCCGTTGTGCAACCAAGCAAAATGCAATTGACGATATGGCCCTTGAGGGGTCCCCTCTAGGGGCAAGGGCCATATCGACATGCTATTTCTGTCCATTGGCATCCTGGATATTGTATAATGCACGTGGATCCCTAGAGGGGGCCATATCATCAATTGCATTTTCTGAAAGTTTAATTGTATTTTTCTAGATGTATCTCCATGCAACCACAACGGTGGGGTCGTTGGAGTTATTTTAGCGCTATTTTGGTCATAAACCAAGGAAATTGTAGTCCTTCTTTCTTAGTATTTTAGTCCTTGTTGCTGTAAATATAAATGAGGGCAAAAGTACAATTTATCGAGTGAAAATTGAGCAAAAGAGATTACATTGTACATCTATATCCAATAACAGGTTATATAAAAATTATCAACTTATACCGAGCAAAAATTGAATAGAGGATCTTACATTTATAAAAAGTTGACAATTGCTGAGAGCCTTAAAGGCTAAAAGATTATAAGTAGCATCCATAACCATTCAAATATAAATATAAAAGTTAACAACAATGCATACTGAGAGCCTCAAATTGAACAAAAGAAGATTACATAAATGCCTTAGAGACCAAAACATTACATCTAGTGAGCCAAAAGATCATTGAGAGCCCAAAAGATTACATCCGGCCATTACTGAGAGCCTCGCCTGAGCAAGAGGGAATTTGTACAACTCAGTTTTCTGCCAGTCTAGCTTGTTGCATTAAAAATTTTTAGGGATCCAAAGGAGGATACGATGGAGAGGCTGAAGACCATGCACATTGCCAGCATGGGCGAATCAAAGCAATGTAGTAAAATGCCAAATGCCACGGATCTTATATATATTATAAAGTTCGAGCCACCATAGTGGCTAGAGCCTAGGGTTTCGTCCCATATTAATTGTAGGCCACCACAGTGGAATCCCCCAGACGGGCTGGTAATCATGAAGAAGACACCATGTGCTGCCACTCCAGTGGCTGGTAATTAACTGCCAGCTCGATGGAATCTTAGCCACGGCAGACATGGCTGATGAGAGCCACCACCTCCAGATAGTAATTCCCACAAAGGTAAATCATGAAGCTCTAATAACTCATTACCATGTCTAATCACTCATTACCATGCACTCTAGTTCTCTACTGAGCATGGAGCCCAATGATTGGTAATTTTTAATGCACTAGTAGTGATCATGCATGCTAAAGCGTGGTGGTGGGTGAGCGGTGGCACAGTGGAATCGTAGCCATGACAGACGTGGCTGATGACAGCCACCGGTAATTCCCATAAAAGTAAATCATGAAGCCTAATCACCTCTAATCTCTCATTACCATGCACTCTAATACTCTCCTGAGCATGCAAGCCCGATGACTGGTAATTTACTGCACTCGTATTAATCATGCATGCAAGCCCGGTGGTGGTAACTGGAAGCTGAGTAATTGTGGGCCACTACGGTGGCTGGTAATTAACTCCCAGCCCGGTGGGTCTTAGTTGCCACCACAAATGTGGATGGGAATCTTAGATGCCACCACCTCTAATCATTCATTACCATGCAAGTGAGTACTGCCGCCTTGAATTATTCAAAATTCGGGCCAACCACTATGGTAGCTCTCACCTTGACAGTATCTATATCTAACTCTATACCAAGTTGATCTCCTAAATCATCATCGTACTCTAGCATCGTACGTTCACCTAAAAGTTCTTGATCATCTTCTTCAATAAAGTGTGGTGATTCTTGATGATCGTTGTCTTCTTCCTCAATATCGTGATCTCCATCTTCCTCCCGTGCGATGTCATTATGCACATCTTCCTCTTGGCTCATATTGTGATCTTCATCTTCTTCGCTAGATTCATCTGGATCAATTAGATCCGGCATTGGTAGTGGCATCTCCATATCCACATCTCTATCTTCAAAAATTTGCTTACTTCGTGGTGCAACTTGGATCACATACCACCATCTTGGATCAGAACGATCCGGATGAAAAACCACCTATATTGAAGATGGGTGCCAAATGTCGTCAATTATATATATGAATTATGCTTAAGTACATGTATCAATGGATCTTTAAAAATGAAAGCTTCGATTAATTAAATCATTAGTATGCACCTGCTCACAGTGCTCGGGAAGAACAAAAGTATCACTTTCATCGGTCCAAAGTTTGGTGGAGTCTATTGCAAAGAAATCGCTACTATCTTTTCTCACTGTTGCATGGGGACCGTTGTAAATAGTTCTAAACCATTTTACATCAAGAATGAAAATACTAAATTGTCTCAAATCAACTTCACAGATTTCGCGTATGGTTCCACAATAATCCAACTGTGAGGAGAGAAGATTGGTATCCGAAGCACTTGCTCGGCTATCTTGTGTGAAGTTAGCCATTACTCCACAATCATACGTGACTCTCTTTGAATCGATGCGTTCCACGTGAAAATGTCATCCATATGACCATAATGTACTGTACTTTTTGTATTGTAAAAGAGCATCATTAAAACAATGAAGATGCATCTATTTTATAGCGTATATTGCCACAAATAATTACTTAATTACATCAAGAGGTAAGAAACTTACATGCATCATACATCCAGATGATAACTCTTGCTCACGCTCTTTTATTGTCTCTCCATCGTGTTTGGCTTTACGTAGAGCCAGTTGTAGCCAATCAAGTGACATGTGAGTGGGAAGAAGAGCCAGATCCCGTGAATATGGTTGCGATTGCCTGTACATTACTCTGAATCTCGTCCTTGCATTTATTCTTTCTGCTTTGGCCGCTTCATATCTCTCAATCCACTTTTGCATCTCCTTGCTATTGAGGATACAAAACTTATTGAATTTCTCCATTTGCTCTTCATTCATCTTTCTTTCAATCCCTTTTCCTTGGGAAACCTCGTGAACGATGCGATCATCATCCTTATTATGCCAAGCTTGCGGCATATCGGGATCTGTAGATGCAAGAAACTCTGTGATATATACTAATGACTCTTGCACAAGCCATCCCTTTGCCATGCTTGCTTCTGGTCTTGTTTTAAGATTTCATGTAATTATAAGATCTTGTCTCAAGGTTTCGTATCATAATGGTATCCAATATTAACCACGAACTTAAATAGCTTTGACTTACCGATAATCCATCAACACGTGCAACACCAATGGTGGGTACTGGTTCGGACTTCTCCCCATACATCCGTAAGTGGCGCATGATAATACGATGTTGATGTCGTACTTCTCGCTTGCAATGAGTGCAATGACAATACAACCTCTCCATAAGCCACTTTGTGCTCCTGGGCGTTGGCGCATCATCTAACGAGCTTCCACTCGTCCCTTCCATCTGTACACTTATAAAATCACAACATAAGTTGCAAGAAAATATATTAACAGTAATAAAATAGCATCTATGAGCTTCTTTTTTAACTTTAAACAATAAGTTTCCTGAAGTGTCGCTATATAGCGACGTTTTGCTCTGTTCCATCGCTATATAGAGACGATTTTCTCTGATCCCCATCGCTATATAGCGACGCTTTTAATATAAGCATCGCTATATAGCGAGTGACCAGCGTCGCTATATAGCAACGCTATGGGCTAAAATCCGAAATCCCGTGACGCAGCGCTTTCTTTAGTAATCTCTATTGTGAGAAAAGCAATCTCTCCTCCCACCTATATCCAATGACTTTGCTTTCCTCCTCTCTATTCTCCACTCCTCACCACTACTCACCCCTCTCCTAATACTTCTGCTCCCTCTCCATCCTTCTCCCTCTTTGCTTGTGTGAAAAGAAGTTTTTCAAGAAGGTGAGTCTCTTTGAGCAATGTAGGTTCGTTTTTTGTGATATTTTGTTTTGTGAGTGTTGAAGCATGTTTCTCCTTGTATTACTAAGGCTATGTGCTAATTTTCATGCTTGATTTTCAAGGGTTGAAGACAAAAAACGAGATTTTATGAAAGAAAGAAGACTCACCTCTTCTAGTCTTTTTTGTATTTCTCTTCCTCCTTTTTCTCCTTGTCTCCTCAATGCAATCCCTTTGAGAAGTTGCTTCTTTAAACTCCTCCTTCCTCTAACTAGTTATTTGAAAAATGGTATGTTTCCTCTCTTTTGTAGGGCCAGTCCACAAAACACCGAGCATGACTATTCTAGGTAAGAAAGTGCTTCCTCTTTTTTCCTTTTGTTATTTTTGTTATTTGCATTAGCCTAGAGCTAGCGCCTTAAGCGGTAGCTGCAGTGATGGGCATAGGAACCCTCTCTTCCCCTCTCTTCCCTCATCTTTCCCTCTTTTCTCCTCTTCCTTCTCTTCTTTTTCCCTCTTTCAATCTCTTTTCCCCCTCTTTCAATCTCTTTTTCCCTCCTTTCCTTCTCTTCTTTTTCCCCCTCTTTCAATCTCTTTTCCCCTCTTCTTTCTTCCCCTCTTTCAATCTCTTTTTCCCTCCTTTCCTTCTCTTATGCTCAAGCATAAGCATAAGCATGAGCATATGTCTCCTTCTCTTATGCTTATGCTTAGGCATGAGCATATGTCTCCCTCTTTCAATCTCTTTTCCTCTTTTCCTCTCTCTTTCCCCCCCTCTTTCCTCTCTTTCAATCTCTTTTTCTCTCTTTTTCTTTTATGCTTATGTGCTCATGCATAAGCATAAGCATATGCTTTGTTTCCTTTCCCTGTTCTTCCTCTTATGCATAAGCATAAGCATATGTCTCCTTCTCTTATGCTCATGCATAAACATAAGCATAAGCATGAGCATATGTCTCCTTTTCTTATGCTCATGCATAAGCATAAGCATGAGCATGAGCGTATGTCTCCTTCTCTTATGCTTATGCTTATGCATGAGCATATGTCTCCCTCTTTCAATCTCTTTTCCTCTTTTCCTCTCTCTTTCCCGCCCTCTTTCCTCTCTTTCAATCTCTTTTTCTCTCTTTTTCTTTTATGCTTAAGCTTTCTCTCATTTTCTTTTATGCTTATATGCTCATGCTATTGGTGCTGTGACAACAGGTGGAGTAGAGCTACTACTGGTTGGATCGTCCAATGGTCTAGGTGTAGATCGATCGACATACTCCCATTTGTCTTGAAGTACAAGAATGGTCTCCATTCGGTATTTCCACGTGCCATAATTGGAGTATTCTAGCTTAGCAGATGCCTCTGGATTGAGGTTGCTAGTCGTAGACATGGTGCAAGAAATGAACTCAAACTATCTGTGAAATCACTATTTGAATCAACTACAAAAAATTGATTGTAGCAAGTTAAATCTAAATTGTCGGTGAAGGTAGAGCTATAATATATAATCCAATCTAAATTACAAGGCTTGTGGCAAATGATGCCGAAAATAGCCAAGAGGATTTACAAGGCTCAAAATGATGTGCACAATGTCGAAAAATAGGCTTTACAATGATGGCATGTGTGTGTGAAATCAAATCATGTGCTATCAGCCCACTGGTCACGGTTAATGCCTCTGAACACTTAGAAGTCTGCTCACTGAACTAATGAACGTCAGGTTTCAGGTATTGTGATGATGTGAAACCGTATGTGAGCATAGGGATTGACTTCGAGAAGAAACTAGTCGGGAATTTCGGGCATGGCTTAGATTGGCTACTTGGAGAAATTGAAATCGTCTCCACTATGGTGATCTAGTCTACTCTGATCTAGATCTAGACTAATCGTTGATCGATGAAAGAACTGTAAATAATTTCTTTTTCTTTGGTTCTTTTTATGTCCTGGGTCCGATGCATCGATGTGGAGGCTGATGTGCATGTAAGAAGTGGGTTTGTCTCGGCAAGGCTCAAAAGTGCATGATAGTTGTGCCAAAATGTCTGTGTGATGTGACAAGCACATAGACGTCGGCCAGGGAGCTTTAGAATTCCATCCTCATCCATTGCCTTGACAGAACATTCCACATGCTTGGAACTACGAGCTATACAGGCGAGCATGCTGAGCTCGATGGTAGAGGAGTCGATAGCAAATCGATGAGCCTTGAGGGTGCAGCAATGCACTTGATCAGAGGAGGAGGAAAGGAAATCTAATGAGTGTGGTGGGAGGTGAGTTCTAGCATCGATTCAATCTTTAGGCTAATTATCATGTGGGTGGAGTGATGCTTGTGGTGTGAGCAGTGAGCTCAACAAGCATCGTTCTGCTTCGTGGATCCCCATCGCCATCGCCCAACTCAGAGGGAGGAGAACAAATGGCACCGTAAATCAGAAACCTCACAAATCAGCTCAAAGGTATGGCTGTGAAATTTTCATCCGGAGTTTAATCACCACTGTAGGCCATGTTCCTTGTAAAATCTTCCTCGACGTCAGAGCTTATCACCATCACCCAACTCAGAGGGAGGAGAACAAATGGCACCGTAAATCAGAAACCTCACAAATCAACTCAAGCGTATGGCTGTGAGATTTTCATCTAGAGCTTATTGCCACTATAGGCAGCAAATTGTATTTCATTCATTCACATTATTATGAAAGAATATAAAGGTATCATTCAAAATAAAATGTAAGAACGAGTAATGCAAATTGCGAGGCATGCATTCACATTCTATTGAAAGAATAAACTGTATTCAATCAAAAGAAAGTGTAAGAATGAGAATAGTCAAATTGTGAATCATTCATTCACATTCTATTGAAATAGTATTAAATATTCATACAAAAGAAAGTGTTAGAATGAGTGAATGTAAATTGCGAATCATTTATTCACATTCTATTGAAAGAATAAACTATATTCAATCAAAAGAAAGTGTAAGAATGAGTGAATGTATTGTAAATATTTCATTCACATTCTATTGAAAGAATAAACTATATTCCATAAAAGAAAGTGTAAGAATGAGAGTACTCAAATTGTGAATCATCCATTCACATTCTATTGAAAGAATATTAAATATTCATTCAAAAGAAAATGTAAGAATGAGTGAATGTAAATTGTGAATCGTGAAATTGAAAGAATATTAAATATGTTGAGAGACCATGCTCAACATTATGTGATTACATGTGCATAGCACTAAAACATATAGAGTGCTATAAAGGAAAGGGTTAGATGCCTAACCCTAACCCTAACCCTAAATGGGTTTGTATATATTCTACATTTTCAACTAAATTTAGTGTACAATTAGTCATTTATGGTGTGCTCTCTAGCTATGCCCTCTCTCCTCATCTCCACTCTTCTCCTCTCCCCTCTTCATATTTTGTCATGGTATCGGAGTTGAATATCCCAACACTTTACTTTGGTTGCCCTAGGATAGTCCATAACGTAAAGTTCACATACTTCGAAACTGCAAAATGAAAAATAATACATCAATCTTTGAAATTCTCTCAGAACATTACAAATTTGTTCTTCAAGTGCTTATTCAATAAGTGATGCAATCTATATCTTTGCGATTGAGAAAAGGATTGTTAAAAAATAAAATGTAATATGCCAAAGATGTGAAAGACAACACAAACATAGAGCACATCCTTAAATCAGGAATAGGGTACTGAGACTTTGAAAGCCTTAGAACACCCCCGAACTATGAAGACAAGTTATGCAAAGAGGCTTTCACAATGATGGGGCAAATTAGGCCCACCAACATTCTTTTTCATATTCTCTTGTGCTCAACGCCTTTGGGATCCTTTGATGTTAACATTACAAACAACAAACAATGCACAAAAGGATACAAACTCATGTACACAATCACATCAAGACATCAACCAATTAATAAGAAAGAACCCCACTTTGTGTGCAAGGTTCTATGCCCACAAGCTCCAACACATGTTATCTCTACTTTTGAGAGAACCAATGTTGATTGGAAATATTATTGCATATTTCTTCGTTATGGAATTCCAAAGTCGAGACAACCAACATGAGCATGGCATAAATAGAACAACAAGAGATTTCCAATTTATTGACACAAATGAAAACAAAAAAGAGAATTCATACTAAAAGGAAAAGATAAGCTTTCAAACCTTCCAAATGATCCACACAAATATCATGTGAATCTATAATTGACAAATACATCAAAAGAAGACATGGATAACATATGCTTAGCAACATGTGCATCAGAGTACAATCACACAAATGACACTTCAAAAAAAACTTTATTAGGTTCGTTAAGTTCAACTAATTCAAAGACCATGATAACTTCTACCATGAGTAGTTGCTGTTGTAATGCCCCTTCAAGTTTGAGGAGGAGCAATAGCTGTTACACCGAAAGAAGAGGAGCACTAGTGACCGTGAGCCTTCCTACTTCTCTTGCAATTCTTCCAAAATCCTCATTGATGTTTGATGAGCAGAGCGGCTATTTCCATTTGACTTGTTCAAATAAGCTTTCTTGTATCTGCTAGAAAATCTTTAAGGAGGAGTAGAAAAGAGAGCCTGTCCATTCGACGTTGAGACTTCTGACAAAACATCCGTGATATCCATAGCATCTATGCAATTTCTATCGTGAGGAAGATCTGACAAGGGTTTACTCATTCTTGCACTTTGTTTTGAAGGAATATCTTATATTCTTTTAAAAGAATGTAAAAAAATGAAAAACATTTATCTAGTAAGGATATAATCTTACGTGAATGAAATATAATTATTAATGAATGGATATAATCTTATATTCTTATAATGGTACGGTGAATGAATGATGATGATTATATTGCATTCTTGAAAGTGATTTTGAAAGTATATTTCTTGCTTTTGATGTAATATATATTGTAGTATGTTTGTTTTTCACAAGCAAATTAATATTTCGTATATGTTTTTGCTCTTGTAACTTCAAAAGCATGGTGTGCAGCAAGATACACAAAGTTCATGCCTTGGTCTCTTTCTTATAGTGTAAATATTGTGGACATAGGTTCACAGGTGGTGCTACTTGCATCAAGCAATATTTCCTAGGAATTGGCAATGATGTTGAAGCTTGCTCATGCACTCCGGTTCATGTTCTTTTGTTATGCAAATCATATTTAGAAAAAGTGAAAAAAGTAGTTACTCTAACCTTGATAAAAGGAATCATGGAAGTGCTAATGTGAGTTCTAAGATTGATGAGACTATTGAAGAAGAAGAGCCTTTAAATGTGAGGGATGCATCAGTACATGACCGAATGTAGATTTACTAGCAAGTGGGTCACAGGTGAGTTTTGATGTGATAAATGTCAGTCAGGTAAGAAAGAGAAAAATGGGAGAACAATCATCTATGGTGGTTTTCTTCGATAACAAGTTCATGAAGAGCACTTAACATGGATAGAAGCATTTGTAAATAATGGCATACGATTCAATGTCATGAAAGATGAGACATTTCGTAATGCTTTGAAGTCATGTGCTAGACCAGAATTTGTTTTCCTAGATCATAAGAAAATGCATACATATCATCTTGATAGAGTTCAAAAAGTTATGGCAGACTGCTTAAAGAAAAAGATATTGGATTTTACTTGTTGCCCTTGCCACAACTTTGAACCCTTTCAACGATCGTAGATTCCCAAAGCAATAAACCAAATCTACATCTCTTGATGGCTTTAATTCATTGCGTTTTTTTGAATGAATAAAATCATATGTGCTCCAATTTCATTCACATGCACCCAATGATGCAACATGTTGCATCTCCAATGTCTCTCCACCATGTTCCTTCCACCAAGTAGGTGCAATTGTCATCGTAATAGCATCAAGATTCCAAGGATCTCCAAAAGAGTTTTCATGGTTTGTATACTTCACTCGTTGTTGGTAGGCCAATTTGCCTTGATCTCCTGCAAGTAAGTTCTTACAAACCTCTCGAATGTTACTTATGACTTCTAAATTCTGCAATTGAGAATGCATTTGATATTGTGGATGTATTACAAAGGCAGCTCCATGCAAAGGGTGTGCATTTGCTTACATCTCTTATCAACCAAATATAGCACCTGTTGATTTTCCCTAGCTGCAAAGCGCATGAATTCTTTAACCTATTGTATTGCTTCGGACATCTTCCAATACACTTTACCCATAACAAAGGCATCAGTGTCAACCATCCTCAACACCATCACAAATGGCTCTACACTGTCTTTTATTGTTTCTACATTTTTCCGAAATGTTGATGATTGTACAAGGTGTACACATTCACTGCCTGGTATTATGTACTGTGTCTTTTTCTTGAGCCAATTTTCCCATCCTCTATCAACAACAGTCTCGACTAAAGCTTGATGCACTTCCAACAATCTAGCTAGAACCAGAAAAGAAGTGGCAAATCTAGTTTGACAAAATTGCCTTAGTTGCTTCACAAAGTGCTCTCTGAATACTGCCCGAATACTGCATGCAAGTATTGATGGCTCTTTATAAAACTAACTACATCATTAGCATCTTGTAGCACAAATGGCAATTGTCCAATATCTTTCAATAGTAAGTTGAGAGTATGAGCACCACATCTAAAAGAAGCATAGTCTTAAATACATTTTCCATTTCTAGGATAAGTGGAATATTGTTTTCTTACAATGAGACTACCATTTCTTAGTACTATCTCGGTCATCCTCGTCCGTCGCTCCAAGACACCCCAAGATGTGCTCATGCATGTCTAAATCCAATTTGAAGACACTCTTGGCCTTCTTTTGTTGTGATACTGGTTGCATCTGGAACTTAATAGCTCTTACTAGATGAGAGTACACAATGTTTGTAGACTCTTATGTGCAGTTCAGCAGTTCATAATTGCAGCTTCTCTTGGATGTTTTTTTGTACAAAAAGCTCGGACTACTACATCCCACTTCTCATAGGTTTTTTCCCAATTATCCTTAAATGCTTCCTCAACCTTAGGTTTTGTGCATTGGAATAGAAAGTATGGGTCATCTTCCTCGTTCTCCCCAGATACAGCGACAAGTGCAAAGTTATCCCTCTCTTCTAGACAATCAGTGAGGTCATCGAAACTCTCCCCAAAGTGAGAAGAGTCGTTTGTCTCTCTATTGTTTGTCACTCCATTTGAACGTAGAGGGAAAACTTGAACTCGCTCCCATGTCTTCACAATTGCAATGCTCTCACAATCGTCATGATCCCCTATGATGCACGCATCGTAGAAATAAGAAAGTTTTCTTGTTTTAATCAGTTGGTTGTTTGAAAAGCCCCATATGCTATGCAGACCACAAATTCCTTTAATTTTTATACAATCATGTTGGATTCTCCTTTGTACTTCATCCACTTTCACTTTATGGAACATTTTGCATACTACACTATTCTTAAGGCTTTGTTTACTGTATGTTGAATGTGCACCTATGGAGAGGTTGGCTGTAAGCAATGTTACAGCATCATCGGCATCATTGAGTTTTTCTTTAGGGCGTGTTAATTGCTTGTCAATTGGTGTTTAAATAGAGCTTGCTTAATAACAACATCGCATCCATCATGTTCACCCTTGCCATGGCTAGACCCAAATAAATTCCACATCATATTTAGACCGCGATCAGGGATTTGAACCTTGAGACAAAGTAGAATCCACGGGTTTATTTAAATTGAGAGGCAGCACTGTCTAACCACACCCAATGTTGTTTTATATTTTCTGCATGGGGATTTTCCTTTTTCAGCCATTCCTAATGCACTAGAAAAGCATGCTGCACAAATAAGGTGTCATGTTTCCTATCATTTAAAATGTAGAAATGGTATGTGCATTGCACTGACCTAGACTCCTATGAGTCAGCAACAAGTAGATTGCCATCAGGCATGGAAGAATCAAGCAAATGACTATACGTGATATGCACAATAATTGTCATCTGCTTGTTGTACCAGTGAGCACTTTGTATCTCATCTTGTTATTGAAATGAATAATTTTTAGCAAAATCTATGAAAGAGACAATAGTGTCATGGGAAATTTTGGCAAGGCACGTCTTGAAGTACTTATCCTACCAGCAGCTGGCTGTGAAATTGCGAAGCACATATTTTGCGATGGATTGAACCGTGTGACCTATAAACTCCCTTGGCTGAGTGCTCTTATATGACAGGAAAGCAATTCATAGCTTGCCAAGCCAAGTCAAAGTCTATGTGTGTTTTGCAACAACAAACATTCGTGTCTTTGAGTTTCTTGATGTATTAGGGCTTACAATGCTCAAAGCTCCTCTGCCCAATTGAAATGTTCGGATCTTGATCCATAAACTTGAGATACAGCTCCATTTACTGACCCAACATGTGGGAACAACAGAATAGTGAGCCCCCATTTTGCACTACTAAAATAGAGAAAACACAGTCTAATTAAAGTATATAATGAAGCAAAATAATTTTCAACCATTGCGCTAGTTTAGGACAGCACAATTTCAACTACAGGGCTATTTTAGGACAGTCACAATTTTAATTACCGGGCTGGTTTAGGATAGTTAACCACTGGGCTGGTTTAGGGCACATTTAGGACAATCACAATTTTTAACCACCGGGATGGTTTAGGACACTGTCACAATTTCAACCACTGGGCCGGTTTAGGCTGACGGTCTCAACTTCATATATTAGATAATAACAAGTATATTGTTTTTCATTTCTAAATTTCACAATTAGAAAATAACAATATATTTGTTTTCATTTTTGAATTTCACAATTTCAATCATAATTAATGTCAGTAACTGCTTGTTGTTTGTCATGAACCGTTTGTCTTGAACCAGCACCGGGTTGGTTTAGGACAATCACATTAAGTCCAAGCCATCTCGCTCTAGAAATAGTGGTATATGACCCGAATACCAGGAAATTAAATTTAACAAATTTAAGTACTAAGAAACACAATAATTTCAACCACCGGGCTTGTCAATATCTAATGTCTGTTCAACCACGCCGGTTCAGGACAATCACATAACTGGTGATGATTGAGCTGAAGCAGCCACCGTTGCATGATGTTCCAACCACCGGGTTGGTTTAGCAAAATAACAATATATTGCTATTCTATTGCGAAATATATTGCTATTAATTTTTGCTCAACCACGCCACCGGGCTGGACAAGAACTAATAAATCACATTTAGTCCAATCCTAGTTTAAGAAATGAAACAAGTAAACTTTTCCAAAGCTCAATCACAAACAACCACCAGGCTGGTCTAGGCACCATTGACATGCATTGTATCTTGCATGTGTATGATGCGCTCCTCAAACACCTTACGTCTCATACACTTTTTATAGATGTCCTTTCTATTTGGAGAAACTCTCATATTTTTGTGCCAAAACGTCATCACTATAGCAATAACTTCCACACTTAGGCTGTCTCTCGTTTTCTTGCGTTCTATTGAAGCCCACAAACTTTTGAGATCGGGATGATCGTTCATTGCTTTTTCTCTACGTTCAACCACGTTGGAGCCATGTTGGTCCTTCTGATTGACAACATCTTTGACATTGTGCGCCCAAGCCGTTTCTCCTTTTTTTCAGGAGACACCAACATAGCTAATGGTGCCCTCTTTGTAGCTAGTTGATCTAAGCTGTGCACCCCTTTCACTTTATGTAGGCCATTTCTCAAGTTAGAAAGCATCGCCTCTTGGGTGTGCATCTCCCAAGGTGTTGGTAGGGTTGATACTCTATAAACTTTAGGGTGTAGGCTAAAGCTTGTGATGAAGGCTCAAGACTGGTAATCACCTGAATGGCCTGATGTTGCTACCTCGAATGCTCCCACCAATAGTAACACCAATATAGCTTGTGTTCGCTCTGAGTGGCAATGATTGAATGCGTGCATTTGCAACTGCTTCTTGCTATTGCTCTATAAGGAGTCCTCTTTCTTCTTGTTATTTCTTCCTTCGTAGATGTTGCAAAAGTGTCTTTCGTTGCCATTTCGATACTGTGCCAGTGCTTTCCTCGACCCACCATCTGTTCCTTATGCCTTGACCTGACTTTTTAGCTTTCCTGTCTCATAGTCTCTGTCTTTTTCTCTTGCAAGCCATGGCGAGCTCTCGATGAGCTACATGTTTCCACCATTGATGCCATGGCCACGATTAGTCTAGAATAGACCCAGAGAACCTAGCTAGTGAGCCAAGTAAAGAATAGAAGACAACTTACCCGAAAGAAGACAATGGCAAACCAAAGTCTGCACAAGGTCATGTCGAGGTGCGTGTAGGTTGCACGGTGTTTGCAGGGCGGAGGCAGCTTGCAAGTACTTAATTTTCAAGATTTGATGGGCGAGAGGTGTGAAAATTCAAAATTTGTGAAAGTAGCAAAATTTTTAGCTGCTAGTTTTCCCCACTCATGCGATACAGCTGAATTGGATATCCCAAATTGGTGCAATGTGGCCTAAAATGCTTCAAAACACAAATAGGCAAATGGCACACTATTGGGTTTGATGGTGTGTATTATGGAATGCAATGAACTTTGGCATGCTTATGAGCCATATAGCAAGCAAGTGCATGGAAAAATACACAATTCAAAATTTTAAATAGTGTTGGATTTATTAAAAGATCTTTGCACATGCACAAATTGTACTTTTTCAACTTCTTCCATTTTAGGGTGAATCTAGATATCAATACCAATAACTATCGATGTTTTAAGACCACCATGCAATAGTCCTACTATTTTGGATTCCAAATTTTCAATCCATTTTGGTTTACAAGAAATCCTAAAAAAGTTATGGAGCGTGCCCTCAAATGGGTATGCATCACTTTAGCACAACATTGGAGGCCCATTAACCCATGCCTAATGTTCTCATTTAGGTATGTCCTTGGGTTGAGGAGAAGCTCACATAGTATACTTTTGAATGATTACTTGGTTGCATATATGTATAGAATAAAATTTTGATGTTTTTGAATAAATTGCTATATCCTATAGTCTTCAGGATGCATGCTTCACATGCAACATAGCACTTGTAATGCTTTAATGGTCTCATTGCAAATCCTTATTCCATAATTTTTTGCTCTCATGTTCAATTTGAAATGTGTACTACAACTAGAAGACAAAGCTTGCCGAATTTTGTTGAGCAATGCATAAGTTATGGGTCATGCAAGATACCTATATACAGAAAAGTCCCCAAACCTCACGAAAAAAGGCTACAACCAAGAAAAAAATGACCTAGAACATCTTCTTTGCGAGTTGGCAGAACATCATTTTTGGCAATTGGAAGAATAGATCGAGCAAGGAGTTGTAGCATCCTTCAATGTTTAGAACTCGGGGGGGTCACTCTTCATAAAACCATATAACACGTGTGAGTAAGCATGTATTAAAAATACCCCTATTCTTTTTTTTTTCTTTTTTTAATGTAATTGATTAACCCCCTCTTGCATGTATACATTTTTCCATCTTAAAATTTAGACATCCCTCCATAAATATACACATATGATATACACTAAGTCCCTATTTTATAAATCCTCTCCTGTATGTAAATGGCATGTAAGTCCCCCTATTAAAAAATATCCCTCCGTGCACTTACATGTTATGTTACATGTTTATGAGTGACCCCCCTAGGGTTTAGAAGCCCCACGTGCAGAACATCACTGCACGTAAATAAGTCCAAAGCAAACTCTTTATAGGATTCGATGTTGTGGAAAGATGTGTTGAGACAAGGAAAGATCTAGTGTTTTGATAGAATGTTAAACCAAAATTAAGGAATTTGGAGTCACTTCTCAAGTATTAATGAAGTTAATGTCAAATCGCCTATCATAGTAATTCGAGCTTGAGCCTTTCTACCAAAGACAACACACAAACAAGTATTGACTAGCCTCAAGATAACAAATCGAGTCTTTTTGCCAAGGACAACACACACAAGCACGCATACACTACACTCAATTGCAAGGTACAACATCACATAAACATGTATTGGTGACACTCAATTTCAAGGCACAACGCGTAAACAATTGTTAAACCATCCACAAAAATTGAAGAAACAAGATGATGTATAATAATTTACAGTTAGCTTGTCTCGTGTATGCCCAATTGTGCAGGTCAATCTTCCCAATTAGATTAGCCGCTCTTATGATTATCCATGACTTATGAAAAGCAAGCAAAACGGCTTGCAAACTTGTTTCAGTGACTCCTATGACTAGAATGAATAGACACCTTTGAACAGTCTCCTCTGTGCACAACTAGTGCTATGAAGAACCCGAGACTTCAACGCCACGGCAATGAACTTTCATACTTAGCCACCACAAACTGTCTCAAATGAACAAGAGCTGCTCCCTAATTCAATAAAGACCCTTTGGAACCAAGCCGAAATCTCCTCCACAACAAGATCAATCACCCACACAACTGGTGGCACACAAACTCAAAAACTAAGAAAAACTCTTTTGAAATGAGCACAAGCTCATGAAACACAGTTAGATGCCCTCTGTATATCAAGAAGACCTCAAATTCATAATGGCTACTCTTATTGTTCCGTCGCTATATAGCAATGATTTGCTCTAGTCCATCGCTATATAGCGATGCTTTATATAGCAATTGACCAGCATCGTTATATAGCGACACTATGGGCTAAAACCTGAAACCCCACGATGCGGCGCTTTCTTTAGCAATCTCTATTATGAGAAAAGCAATCTCTCCTCCCACCTATATCCGATGACCTCACTTTCCTCCTCTCTATTCTCCACTCCTCACCACTACTCACCCCTCTCCTAACACTTGTGCTCCCTCTCCACCCTTCTCCCTCTTTGCTTGTGTGAAAATAAGTTTTTCAAGAAGGTGAGTCTCTTTGAGCAATGTAGGTTCGTTTTTTGTGAGATTTTGTTTTGTGAGTGTTGAAGCA
The DNA here is from genome assembly GCF_047967505.1 of Dipteris shenzhenensis. Taxonomy (NCBI): domain Eukaryota; kingdom Viridiplantae; phylum Streptophyta; class Polypodiopsida; order Gleicheniales; family Dipteridaceae; genus Dipteris; species Dipteris shenzhenensis. Next base: position 35,026,453 of record NC_141624.1, on the reverse strand, counting down.
TGTTTCTCCTTGTATTGCTAAGGCTATCTGCTAGTTTTCATGCTTGATTTTCAAGGGTTAAAGACAAAAAATGAGATTTTGTGAAAGAAAGAAGGCTCACCTCTTCTAGTCTTTTTTGTATTTCTCTTCCTCCTCTTTCTCCTTGTCTCCTCAATCCAATCCCTTTGAGAAGTTGCTTCTTTAAACTCCTCCTTCCTCTAACTAGTTATTTGAAAAATGGTATGTTTCCTCTCTTTTGTAGGGCCAGTCCACAAAACACTGAGCAGGACTATTCCAGGTAAGAAAGTGCTTCCTCTTTTTTCCTTTTGTTATTTTTGTTATTTGCATTGGCCTGCAGCTAGCGCTTTAAGTGCTAGCTGTAGTGATGGGTGTAGAAACCCTCTCTTCCCCTCTCTTCCCTCTTCTTTTCCTCTTTTCTCCTCGTCCTTCTCTTCTTTTTTCCTCTTCTTTTTCCCCTCTTTCAATCTCTTTTCCCCTCTTCTTTTTCCCCCTCTTTCAATCTCTTTTTCCCTCCTTTCCTTCTCTTCTTTTCCCCCCTCTTTCAATCTCTTTTTCCCTCCTTTCCTTCTCTTCTTTTTTCCCTCTTTCAATCTCTTTTCCCCTCTTCTTTTTCCCCCTCTTTCAATCTCTTTTTCCCTCCTTTCCTTCTCTTCTTTTTTCCCTCTTTCAATCTCTTTTCCCCTCTTCCTTCTCTTATGTTTATGCTCTCTCTTTTTCTTTTATGCTTAAGCTTTCTCTCTTTTTCTTTTATGCTTATATGCTCATGCATAAGCATGAGCATATGCTTTGTTTCCTTTCCCTCTTCTTCCTCTTATGCATGAGCATAAGCATATGTCTCCTTCTCTTATGCTCATGCATAAGCATAAGCATGAGCATATGTCTCCTTCTCATATGCTCATGCATAAGCATAAGCATAAGCATGAGCATATGTCTCCTTCTCTTATGATTATGCTTATGCATGTGCATATGTCTCCCTCTTTCAATCTCTTTTCCTCTTTCCTCTCTCTTTCCCCCCCTCTTTCCCCCCCTCTTTCCTCTCTTTCAATCTCTTTTTCTCTCTTTTTCTTTTATGCTTAAGCTTTCTCTCTTTTTCTTTTATGCTTATATGCTCATGCATAAGCATGAGCATAGGCTTTGTTTCCTTTCCCTCTTCTTCCCATTATGCATGAGCATAAGCATATGTCTCCTTCTCTTATGCTCAAGCATAAGCATAAGCATGAGCATATGTCTCCTTCTCTTATGCTTATGCTTATGCATGAGCATATGTCTCCCTCTTTCAATCTCTTTTCCTCTCTCTTTCCCGCCCCCTTTCCTCTCTTTCAATCTCTTTTTCTCTCTTTTTCTTTTATGCTTAAGCCTTCTCTCTTTTTCTTTTATGCTTATATGCTCATGCATAAGCATAAGCATATGCTTTGTTTCCTTTCCCTGTTCTTTCTCTTATGCATAAGCATAAGCATATGTCTCCTTCTCTTATGCTCATGCATAAGCATAAGCATAAGCATGAGCATATGTCTCCTTCTCTTATGCTTATGCTTATGCATGAGCATATGTCTCCCTCTTTCAATCTCTTTTTCTCTTTTCCTCTCTCTTTCCCCCCCTCTTTCCTCTCTTTCAATCTCTTTTTCTCTCTTTTTCTTTTATGCTTAAGCTTTCTCTCTTTTTCTTTTATGCTTATATGCTCATGCATAAGCATAAGCATATGCTTTGTTTCCTTTCCTTGTTCTTCCTCTTATGCATAAGCATAAGCATATGTCTCATTCTCTTATGCTCATGCATAAGCATAAGCATGAGCATATGTCTCCTTCTCTTATGCTCATGCATAAGCATGAGCATATGTCTCCTTCTCCTTTCCTTCTCTCATGAGCATGTCTCATTTTCCTCTTTTCCTCTCTCTTTCTCCCCTCTTCCCCCTCTTTCGATCTCTTTTCATAAGCATATGTATTTGCCTATGCTTAGGCTTTCTCTCTTTTTCTTTTATGCTCATATGCTCATGCATAAGCATAAGCATAAGCATGAGCATGAGCATGAGCATGAGCATAAGCTTTCTCCCCCTCTTCCCCCTCTTTCGATCATAAGCATATGTATTGGCCTATTCCTATGCCTATGCCTATGCTTATGTTTGTTTCTTGTTTCTTATTTTCGTGTTTGTGTCTACGTTAGACATGGGATCACGTCGCACATCCGATGAGTACAGACAGCCTCGTAGGAGGAGACATCACGATCTCTATGCTCCAGAGGACTTTGATTCCTCTCAAGTGACACCTCAGGGGCCTACCCCTGCGACTACCCTTGGCCCAACTCCTCTCGGACGTAGCACTACGACTACCACTCGAGGAAATCCTTTGCTAGCAGCCCATGGCTTTGTCGGGAGTCTCGACGAGTTTGTAGCACAGATGACCGATGAGGAGGCAGTGAGATTCTTCTCTCTGCTATCTCAAAGGACCTTAGCAATTCCCTCTCCTACACCGATGGCTGGATCTACTACCCAACCATCCCCTCGTGCCCCTTTGACCGAGAGGTCATCACTTATGCATGCCTATCATAATGGAAGGAAGAGTAGGAGGGGCCGTTTATGTTGTGCTAACTCAGGAGATGTAGACGAGTCAGCACACTCACATCCCTACAGGTCTCCACTTGGTCCCGAGACACAGTATCAGTCAGGTCCCTTGCCCTCTCCTACTCCCACTGCCACTCCTCACTCTGTAAGTGCTCGCACAGCTTCCACTCGCTATGACTCTGCCATTACCATGAGTCCTCCTTACCTAGTCGAGGACCTCTCCTATCAAATCACGGCTGTCAGAGAGATAATAGAAGATAGAAAGGGCAAAGCAGTGATGGCCACCATGAGGCGGTTGATGAGCCACCACTTCAAGAGCAACATTGCTACTGATTGGCAGTATCAAGATGACCAAAAGAAGCAGGCAATCATCGATGAATTAAAACAAAAATACCCTAACCCGCCAAATTGGGAGTTCAATGAGAATTATATGCGAGAGCGCATGGGTTTGGTCTTGAAGCATCGTAGATCAACCTTGCGTACTTCCATCGCAAAGGGGATGGCTACCCAGCTGGGCAGACAAAGCTGATTGGAAGTTCTTCAAGAAGCTGAATAGGGACCATCCCAAAATGTTTGAGGGTCAAAGGAGGGCTGCGAGGAGACGGCTGGACACCGTAGGTACTTCGCACTTTGGTGCAAGCGGATGGTTGGCATTCAAGGCAACCGTGGTAAGTCTACTTCTTCTCATTTAATGTATTGTTCTATTTGTTTTACTACATATTACATGCACTTTATCTAACTCTCGTAAATTGGATCCACAGTAAGCTACGATGGGTCATCTTCCTACAGATGCAGAGACGCGACACGCATTTTGCATAGGAGCAAAGCCGTGGTTTATTGAGCAAGAGGCAATGGGAGCGACAGTCAATTGGGCTGAGGTGGTTGCTCGCACGGTATAAGTCTACTCCTACTTGTAATCTCACTTTTTAAATTGTTTTATTCTTTAAGTTCCAATCTAATTTTCAATTAATATGGTTTCACTCTTAAGGTCAAAGCTCGAGCGTCCCATCACTGGAGGCGAGCAATCACAAGGGCCAGGGATCAAACGCACCTAACGAGGGTTAGGGAGTAGGCACAGCTCACGAGGACCAAGGATCAAACCAGCAAGATGAGGAGGAGGACGATGATGATTCGAATGAGTAGTAGTAGTAGTAGTTTGTATATACTTCGCCATGTATATCATTTTGTATATTGGCTCGTTTGAGTGATTTTGTATCACCCTTTTCGAAAGGGTAGTTTTGTAATAAACAATGTTTTATATCTTCGACATGTATATGCTTTTGTTGCTCGATCATTTCATTTGAGCGATTTTATATCACCCTTTTCACAAGGGAAATTTTGTAATAAAAAACTTTTTTTTGTAATTACAAAAAAAAAACATTAGTGGGGCAAAACAGGGCTTGATATGGCCCTGTTTAGCCCCACTAATGCTTTTTTTAAAGTTCTGTTAATCGTCACTATATAGCGATGTTTACCAGTGTCGCTATATAGCGACGTTTATTAGCATCGCTATATAGCGATGCTTTATAGTGACCGTTCTTTTTTGACGGTTATAACGATGCTTGCGCTCGTTTAAAAAAAAATTAGTGTAAAAAATGTCGGTATTTTCATCGAAAAAGGGCCTATGCCTTATAGTGAAACTGTTATTCCATTTCCTTGACCGTTTCGTCTTCTATCCCTATAGATCATTTCTTTTTTCCTTGCAATCGGATTATAAACTCAAGCCTCCACTATTCCATTTCCTTCACTGTTTCATCTTCTATCCCTCTTGACCATTTCTATCTCCCTTGTACTCTTCCTGCAACTTCTATCCCCTCTTGTAATGGACCTTGCATAGTCCGGGAGCTCCTCACACAATCTTTTCTCTCCCTCTGTAGCACAGTGTGAGAGCACCTCCTCCCCTGATCTTGAAATCGTGACATATGGGAGCTCCTCTCTCACTCTTCAAAAGCCCAATTTGGATGCTCTCCAAAACTTCACTAGGTTGGTACAGGAGGTGAATGTGAAGGAGGGGTAACTAGTCTGTCAAGGTTAGAAGATTACCATCAATGAAAGCGTGATTGAAAATGCTCTAGGAATTTTTGGAGGCGATTTGCAAGCACACTTTTTTGAGAAGCAGTGGAAGAGACAGGATATTCTAGGAGTATACCTGAATGCTCAGATTAGTAAAGATGGTGGAGTCAAGATTTCGAGCTTGCCAATAGACCTCCAAGATGTTTTGAAGAAGACCATTCACTTCTTTCCTGATACGAGAGGAACCTGCAAGTTCTGGCAAGTTCAAAAAGCAGTAGAGCAACTGAAAGGACATGATGTATCTTTCTCAAGGGCGATCTCCAAGAGCGTGATAACCAACCTGAAGAATTACATGGATGGCAAATCCCAATTGTCATCTCAGTCTGCTGGAGTTGCAATGCACTTGATGGCATCTACCCTCAAAGAGATTTTTTAGCAATATGATAAGCAGATGTCTCAGAAGGTGACTATTCTACAAGAGAAAGCCATCGATGTAGCAAAGGAAGCGCAACTTGAGAAAAGTCTCAGGGAAGGTGTAGAAGCCAAGGTGGAGGAGGCACAAGCGAGGGACTTGCAGGCATAAGAGCAAGCTGAGGCCGCTATAAAATTGGTCGACATGGACAGGCATAGAAGAGAAGAAGCAAAGAAGCACATGAAGGAGCTCTGAGATAGGCTCGAAGAAGTGAGAAATTACAAGGACATGGCGGACAAGGAGTTAGAAAAGATGCGAAAGGATCTTGAAGATCAGAGAGACGAAAAGGAGGGTCTTTACAAACAGCTCTGCAACATGTAGAATGCATTGAACATTGAAAAATACAAGATGATGGAGGAGCTAAAAAGGGAGAATGCAGAAACTAGAAAGGTGATGCAGGAACTACGAGAGAGCTCCAAGGACAAGAAGGATAGGGCAGAGAGTAGCCGGGGTGGAGAAGACAACGAGGTAGGCCCCCAGGCCAGGAAGGATGTAGAGAGCAGCCACAGTGGAGCAAGTTCCAGCCACCATAGTGGAGCAATTTGCAACAGCCACAGTGAGAGTTGTTTTTTCAAAACACTTTTGGAAGTCCAAAGAGCAAGCTACAAGACCCTGCAAGAAGATCAAGATAGATGTTTGCACGAGCTTGTTGTGGTTTTCAACAATTATGAAAAGCAGTCCGTTGTCTTGAGAGATTTTCAAACTAGAGTGGAAGTCTTGGAAACGGCCCATGAAGATGTTTTTTAGCAATTTATGTAGCTTCAACAGATGCTGAGGCATTCAGATGAAGCTGTTGCATAGAGTGAGCAAAAAGTGGAGGAGATGAAGGAGAACATCAGCAGCCTTAGGATGATGGAGGAAGGAATCAAGAAGCAACTTCATCGTGTACGGAGCAAGACTGTGGTATTAATGGTCGCAATAGTTAAATCGGATGCCTATCCTACTATGCAGCAGGGTCCAAAATGCATGGTCTACCATACCCCCATCATAGATGATTGCTGTATCCGATGGCCTGCATGCTACCACCCTATGCACGTTTTTTGCTTTGGAGTGTTTGTGCATACAAAATCGCTATTTAGAGAATGCCATTTGCCATTGCCTAGGTCATGGACACAGATCAAATGTGCTTGCCTGCTACAGCTATCTACAATGAGAAAGTAGATGCTGTAGCAATTTGCCATTTGGGCAAAAGATCTTATAGACAAGGAGCTCAAATTCAAGAAGGCCAAGACCGAGCCTGACTGCGAGGAAAATGAGCTTGAAGGGAGGAACCAGCCCCCGTCAGGAAAGGAGTAAGAAGGGCCGAGCCTGCAACTAGGAAGCTCAAATCAAGGAAAGAGGAAGCGGCATGAAGGGAGGGGCCGGGCCCCTATAGGAAGGAACCAGCCCCATTTTGGAAAGGAGCAAGGAGGGCTGATGCAATCAGGGAGCTCAACAAGGAGTCCTTGAGATGTAATCTGAAGGATAGGAGTCTTTGAGATTGTAATCTATGTAATCTGTGTGTAATCTATTGAATTGTTGATCTTCTCTAGAGTTTACTTGGGCAATGTTTTCTTAGCTATGTGATTAGATAGTGTCCTTTGATCCATGCCAACATGGTGATAATAATGAGACAAAAGATTTCAATTTGACAAGTAATGTGAGACGAAAGATTTCGATTAGATCACTGATGTGAGACTGAAGGATTTCGATTACTGAACTAATGTGAGACGAAAGATTTCGATTAGACAACTAATGTGAGATGAAAGATTTACATTAGACAACTAACATGAGACTAAAGAATGAGAAGGTCGGGCTCAATGAACTCTATCCCTATTTAAGTGCAGTGCAGACACAACTAAGAGCCCATTATGAAATCTAGCCCCAAAACTCTATACATCAATCCAAACTTTGTACATCGATCCACCTATTGCAAATCTATGGCACACCCAAAAGACTTTGGAATGCTTTTGTTCTATCTGAAAACAATGTTGGATGGCATCCTTGCAAAAACAGACCCAAAGAAGAAGGAGGAAAAGAGCTGCAAGGAGGACATGCTTCGATGGTGGGTGTATTAGTTGGAGTCGGCACAAACGATGAATATTAATTTCCCTGGCTATTGTTTTTCCTGCTCCTTTAAGGTACTTGTCAAACTCATGATGTAGGTTTCTTTTGGCAAGATGATATGATAGAGACATGAAGATGTATAGAGTGCAAAGACCAGGATGAGAGGACCCCCAGCGAAAGGAGGAGTTACTATGGGCATATAAGTCAGTAGAGTCAATCAAGTAGTGTGTAATTCGAGTGTGTGAAGAGGTCTGCCATTGTGCAGCAGACTGGCCTCAAGAGTTGGGAGATGCTTGCTATAGAGAGGCTGATAAGATAGTTGTTGGGAGTCTGGAATTTCCTTTTTTTTTATAAATGTCGTTGTGTTTTGAAATAATAAAAATCTTGCAAATATTTCCTGAACTTGTGGATATTCTCATGGTGCTCGTAATACTTGATTCTGTATCGACCTGCTTCCATGTTAGTACTTAAACGTTTTAAGTAGCCTGATGGTTGAAATCTGATAGTTAACTATAACCAGTCTAAAGGGCACTAGCACTGTGCAACAAATTTTAGGATAGCACGACAGTGGTGTAGGGATAGCGCGGTAGTAGTGCAGGATAAGTTATCACCACTTGCACAGTGGTTGGTTGCACTAGGATATGAACAGCCCACCAGCAGGGTGGTTTGCTAGATGAATGGATTTGTTATGGGAAACCAGCACGGTGGTTGTTGGGATATACTAAAAGCAAGCATGGGATGAAATCTGACAATTAACGAAATGATAAACAGTCTAAAGGGCACTGTTTTAGTATAGCATTGTGCAACAAATTTTAGGATAGCATGGCAGTAGTGTAGGGATACCACAGTAGTAGTGCAGGATAAGTTATCGCCGCATGGTGGATGGTTCGCACTAGGATATTAATAGCCACCAGTGCCGTGGTTTGCTTCTATTATTACAAGATGAATGGATTTGTAGGATGTGTGGATTCGTTATGGGACAACAACGTGGTGGTTGTTGGGATATACTAAAAACAAGCATGGGTTTTACCGTTTGGCATTTACAAAAATAATTTAATAAAACAAGCACGGTGGTTGTTTGGGATATACTAAAAAGAAGCAGTCTCAATACAAATTCCATTTTTTAGGACAAGTGAACATATTGTTTCCTTGTAATGAGACTATAGAAATTTTCTTAGTACTATCTCAGTCATCCTCGTCCACTGCTCCAAGACACCCCAAGATGTGCTCATGCATGTCTAAATCCAATTTGAAGACACTCTTTCCCTTCTTTCATTGTGGCACAGGTTGCATCTGGAACTTAATAGCTCTTACTAGGTGAGAGTACACACATGTTTGTGGACTCTTATGTAGCAGTTTGTAATTGTGGCCTCTCTTGGATGTTTTTTTGTACCAAAAACTACATCCCACTTCTCATAGGTTGTCCCCCAATTATCCTTAAATGTTTCCTCAACCTTGTACTTAGGTTTTGTGCACTAAAACAGAAAGTATGGGTCATCTTCCTCATTCTCCCCAAAATCTATGACAACTGCAAAGTTATCCCCCTATTCCAGACAGTCAGTGAGATCATCAAAAGCGAGTCATTTGTCTCTCCATTGTTTTTCACTCCATCTGAACGTAGAGGGAAAACTTAACTCGCTCCCATGTCTTTGCAGTTGCAATGTTCTCACAATCATCATGTGAGGACTCGAGACTAGTAATCACTTGAATGGCCTGATGTTGTTGCCTCGAATGCTCTCACCAATCGTGACACCACAGCTCATGTTCTTCACTCTGATGGCAATGATCGAATGCATGCATCTACAATTGCTTCTTACTCCTTCTTTGCAAGGAGTCTTCTTTCTTCTCGTTGTTTCTCCCTTTACAAATGTTGCAAAAGTGTCTTTTATTGCTGATTCAATACCGTGCTAGTGCTTTCCTTGTTCTGTACTCTGTTCCTTGTGTCTTGACCTGGATTTTTGGCTTTCCTATCTCACAGCCTTTGTCTGCTTTGCTTGCAAGCCATGGCGAGCTGCATGTTGCCATTGATGCCATGGCCACGATCAGTCCAAAATAGACCCAGAGAACCTAGCTGGTGAGGCAAGCAAAGAATAGAAGATAACTTACCTGAAAGAAGACAATGGCAAATCAAAGTCTGCGCAAGGTCACGTTGAGGTGCATGCGGGTTGCAGGGCAGGGGCAAGTTGCAGGTATTTAATCTTCCTAGATTTGATGGGCGGGAGGTGTGAAAATTTGAAATTCGTGGGAGTAGCAAAATTTCAACTGCCGATTTTCCCCCCCTCCGGCGATACACGTCAGCAGACTTGGATATCCCAAACAAGTGCAATGTGGCCTAAAATGCTTCAAAACACAAATAGGCCAAAGGGCATGCTATCGGGTTTGATGCTGTGTATTATTAAATGCAATGACCATTGGCATGCTTATGAGCCATATAGCAAGCAAGTGCATGGAAAAAGAAACAATTCAGAATTGTAAATAGAGTTGGATTTATTAAAATATCTTTGCACATGCACAAATTGTACTTTTTCAGCTTCTTCCATTTTAGGGTGAATCTAGATACCAATACCAACAAGTATCAATGTTTTAAGACCACCATGCACTAGCCCCAATAGTTTGGATTCCAAATTTTTAATCCGTTTTGGTTTTCAACAAATCAAAAAAGGGTTATGGAGCATGCCCTCAAATGGGTATGCATCGCTTTAGCACAACATGGAGGCCCATTGACCCATGCATAATGATGTCATTTAGGTGTGTCCTTGGGTTGAGGAGAAGCTCACGTAGTGTACCTTAGAATGATTACTTAGTTGCATGTATGTATAGAACAAAATTTTGATGCTTTTGAATAAATTGCTATATCCTATAGTCTTCAAGATGCATGCTTCACATGCAACATAGCACTTGTAATGCTTTAATGGTCTCATTCCAAATCCTTGTTCCATAAATTTTTGCTCTCATGTTCAAGTTGGAATGTGTGCTACAACTTGAAGACCAATTTTGCCGAATTTCATTGAGCAATGCATAAGTTATGGGTCGTGCAAGATACCCATATACAAAAAAGTCCCTGAACCTCACCAAAAATGGCTACACCCAAGCAAACGATGACTCAAAAACAAAGGTGGAACAAGTGAAGACAATTATATATCTAACACACTAGGCCAATTCCTATACAATTACCAAAATTCAATGCATTAAATAGTAAAGAGGACCATTTACCAATAGTATGTTCAAAAGAAACTCCTATTGATGAAATATGCCCAATGGACAATCAAAGAGAAAGCAAAAAAAAAGCGTGAGAATTAGAAAGAGCAAAACGGTATGAGTCAATCAAGGATGTAGCATCACAACTATGGTGAGAGTTTAGACTCATCAAATGAGGAGAGTTTGATTGAAGATGCATTCAAAGGAATTCAAGAAGATTCAAAGAGCTGGCAAGAAGTATGATAGAGAGAATTTAGTGGCAGCAGCTAATTCGGAAAGATCTTTGGTAAAAGATGATTGTGCACTCATCAAGTAGGGCAAGGTGTATCGAAACCAAGTTCAAGCCAACCAAGAGTACACTGATAAATTACATGAGGAGTACTCGCTCCATAGTTCACAAGCTTGGCAGAAAAAGTAGTGTGATGAGCAAAGACTAAAATCACATCAATACCAAGAAGCCTTCCAAGTTGAGGCAACACAAGCCAAGAACATGGAAGAGGAATTAGTCATGAATTAGTATACATTGACAAAAGGATAATGACCTTTGAGGAATTTGCCAGGGACATGCAAAGGTTCATGGAGAAGCATCTTGCAAGGGTAGTGGAAGATATGAATGCCTACAAAAGAGATTTGGCAAAGTCTAATCAAACTTCAAAGTAATCAAGATTTAAAAGGGATCCCCATCAATCTACAAAGGTCAACATGAAGGAGAGAGCAAGGAGAGTCCACCTAGGAAATGCTCGACATCAAAAGAAGGAAGGGCAATGACTCTATCTACGAAGATAAAGGTGAAAGAGGATGAATATACAAGAATGCAAGTTCAATTCAAAAAGGTCTACTTAGTGTGGGACATCTTTGACCATGCACAGAGGCGCTAAAAAATGTGTTAACTAGGATTTAAATCAACACAGGGTCCAAGCCCTAGTGTGATCAGTTATATTTCATATATTGTGATATTTTCTATTTCACAAAATCAAATTGCTATGTTGTAACAATGCCACATGTGGCAATTGGGGGTAACAACACCTACATGAGAGTGATCCTATAGATGAGATAGTCTACTTGTTGTTCTATAACCAATTTTGCAATATTGTTGTATGCATTCAATAGGAATAGTAGAGAGAGTACTGTGCTATTGGACTCATCCAAGGAGTCCCAAGCAAAGTGCTAGGATGGGCAAGGGTAGGAAGTGCAAGACTTGGGCATTCTTATCCTTGAACTGTGTAACCCTATTGGTGGCAGTGTCCTATCAAACTGAAGAATTTAAATGAATATGCACTTCCTTTATCAAATTGTTGAATCTTTAGTTGCTTTTTTTTGTGTTGCATTTGTCAAAGCTACTACTAATGTTAATTGTGAATGAATTTGTGTGTTCACATTTCATGGCAAAGATGCCTCCCTAGATGATAGCCCCTGTAGCTTAAGAGTTCCCAAGGTTCTGACCCCATAGGCACTCAAAGTCACAAAGGAACCAAGCCCCTCAAGTCAAGCAATCCAATAGGAAAGAAGACCAAGGGTGGCACCCTGCCCCATGAAGGACGAACTCATATTGGTTCCTAAGATAGGCCTCAATAACAAAAGCCACTTCCTCCTACACCTCTACCAAGAATTGTTGCCTTATCGAAGCCTTGAACACCAAGAAGCCAGCCTCAATAATGAAAGAAAAAGACCCATAAGAATCAAAAGCTATCACATCAAAGGCGATGCCAAAACTTCCTATTTGCCAACAAAGAGGTCAAGGGTTCCATTCCCCATTTTGATTTGTTGCTGCCCCTTCCCCCCCAACCTGTTGCACATGCCCAACAGGTTGCCCCACCCCTTGCAAAAAAAAAAACCGTTCATGGGGGGAGGATTGTCCCCCCACCCTCCCAACGTATTGCATATGCAATAAGTTGCGGGGGTTTACATACACAATAGGTGACTGGGAGGGGGGGGGTCCACATCCTCTCCCTCCACCCCCTAACCTCTACCTCCTTCCCTCCCAATTCCTCCCCCCCTCCACTACCTCCATCACCTCCCCTTCACCTCCTAACCCTCCTCCCCCCCTCCACTGCTAACCTTCCTCCCCCCCTCCACTCCTAACCCTCCTCCCCTTCACCTCCTAACCCTCCTCCCCCCCTCCCCTCCTATGCCCCTCCATCGCCTCTACCTCCACCTCCTAACTTTTGCCTCCCCTTTCCCTCCTAACCTTTACCTCCTCCCCTCCCCCTCCTCTTGCCCTCCACTGCCTTGGACCCTCCACCTCCTAACCTCTACCTTCCCATAACTGGGGACACCAACGCACGCACACGAGAGAGAGAGAGAGAGAGAGAGAGAGAGAGAGAGAGAGAGAGAGAGAGAGAGAGAGGTGCAAAGAGGGAAGATTTTGCAAATTAGCTCAAAACTTGTCAAACTTGGCATATTTAGAACCTACTCTTCGAGAGGTTCTAATGTAACATGAATATTCTCCCATAAGAAAGGAATCTTTCATGTATCTTTCCATTCCCATGTCCAAACACCATCATGGTATATATCATTAGAGCCTCTCGAAGAGGGGGGTCTAAATATTTCAAGTCCAGTAAGTTTTGAGCTAATTTGCAAAAAAATTATATGCCCCCCTTTTTTGAGAGCACATTCTCATTTTGGCCCCTAAAAGGCCCCAAAATGAGCCCCAAATTTCCCTAATGCTACTAGTCCCTTTGATCTAGTGACCACTTGTGCAACCACCACATTAGGTAACTCAGCTGCTCTCTACACTAAGGATCCACTTCTTTTCTCTCCATGTCAGTCTTAAAAAACTTCACATGCTTGGCCCAAATAGGATAGTCTTGTTGGAGATGATTTTCTCCACAAAATTAATTTTAGCTCCCTCCACCTCCTAACCTCTACCTCCTTCCCTCCCAATTCCTCCCCCCCTCCACTACCTCCATCACCTCCCCTCCACCTCCTAACCCTCCTCCCCCACTCCACCGCCTCCGCTCCTATGCCCCTCCATTACCTCTACCTCCACCTCCTAACTTTTACCTCCCCTTTCCCTCCTAACCTTTACCTCCTCCCCTTCCCCTCTTGTTGCCCTCCATTGCCTTCGACCCTCCACCTCCTAACCTCTACCTCCCCGCAAGTGGGGACACCAACACGCATGCACGAGAGGGAGAGAGAGAGAGAGAGAGAGAGAGAGAGAGAGAGAGAAAGAGAGAGGTGCAAAGAGGGAAGATTTTGCAAATTAGCTCAAAAATTATCAAACTTGGCATATTTAGAACCTACTCTTCGAGAGGTTCTAATGTGACACAAATATTCTCCCATAAGAAAGGAAATTTTCTTGTATCTTTCCATTCACATGTTAAAACACCATCATGGTATATATCATTGGAGCCTCTTGAAGAGGAGGGTCTAAATATTCCAAGTCCAACAAGTTTTGAGCTAATTTGCAAAAAAATTCTATGCCCCCCTTTTTTGAGAGAACATTCTCATTTTGGCCCCTAAAAGGCCCCAAAATGAGCCCCAAATTTCCCTAATGCTACTAGTCCCTTTGATCTGGTGACCACTTGTGCATCCACCGCATTAGGTAACTTAGCTGCTCTGTACTCAGGATCCACTTCTTTTCTCTCCATGTCAGTCTTAAGAAACTTCACATGCTCGGCCCAGATAGGATAGTCTTGTCAAAGATGATTTTGTCCACAAAGAAAACACTTAATTTTAGAAGGATCAACCTTTTCCTTACCATCTATCCCTTTAACTTTATTATTAGGTTGAGGTGGCTTACCTCCCATCTTAACATTAGTTCAGTTCTTGCCATTGAACTAACACTTGGAGTCATCATTTGGTGCAAGTGTTGCAATATTTCCTCTTGCAACTATCTTCCATGTGTTCACTCCTTCAGCACTTATTGCACCATTTCTCACTAGCAGTCGCCTTGCCATGGATGCCCATTTCTTTGAGCACTTTTTTCACTTCCTTCTCGATAGTGGCATTATCATTGTCACTATCAACATCCTTTTTCTTTCGATTAACTTTGAGACCTTCACTTTTCTCCAAGGCTACTACTCAGTCAAGCAGTTCTTCATAGGTCCGAGTTGGATTGACAATTTATGTTCAAGTTCATAGGTCTAAGTTGGATTGACAATTTATGTCTTCCTCAAATCCATCATGGGCTAAGCATCCTTAAAAGGTGAGCTTGAAAAAATAAAGGCCAACCCAACCAAGAAACTAGGGAGACACGAAACCGGATGAACCTCAACAAACCAAAGCTACCCCAGACTGCCCAAACACCCGTTGCCACTACATGGAGCCAATTACTAGTGTATGTAGAGGCATGAGCTATTTGCCATTAACCACAAACCACACAAGGGGGGGGTACCCAAGGGGGTTAGACCATATCCAACACCCCACTTGGACTAAGCACCCTTAAAAGGTGAGCTTGAACAAATAAAGGCCAGCCCAACCAAGAAACCAGGGAGACATAAAACCAGATGAGGCTCAGTAAACCAAAACTACCCCAGAGTGCCCAAACACTTGTCACCACTAGACGGAGCTAGTTACTAGTGTATGCACAGGCATGAGCTATTTGCCACCATCAACCACAAACCACACAAGGGGGGGGCACCCAAGGGGGTTAGACCATATCCAACACCCCACATGGGCTAAGCACCCTTAAAAGGTGAGCTTGAACAAATAAAGGCCATCCCAACCAGGAAACCAAGGAGACACAAAACCGGATGAGGCTTAGCAAACCAAAGCTACCCCAGGGTGCCCAAACACCCGTTGCCACTAGACGGAGCCAGTTACTCGTGTATGTAGGATGTTGTTGCCAAAATCACCACACTTCAAGACCACCACGAATCATGGACCTCTACAATGAGTCATACTTGATTTACCACATGGATCATGATACCTCTGCACAACCACCAAGTTTGTCACATAGTTGCCAGTCTACATGGGTCGCCACATCCCACAACATACAGTCAATTTGCATAGCCTCCAGCACAATGCACAGTCCACAGGTCCCAGGATCAAAACCTAGCTCTAATACCACTATAGGATGTAGAAGCTACGACATGGCAATTGAGAGGACATCGGGTACGCAGGGATACCACTCCCCCACCCCATAGCCATGTCAAGCCTTCTCCCACTCCCAAAAAGAGCCGGTAGGATGTGAGAGGGGGGACTAGCTTCTTATTATATCCAAGGCTCTCATGATCCCACTATTGCATATGGGATTACTTTAGAGCTAGTCCACGTGTCAAGCAGTGCCTTCATGAGCCATTTTCCATTAACCACAAACCACACAAGGGGGGGGGTGGCACCCAAGGGGGTTAGCCCACATCCAACACCTAGATTATGTGGCAATGTTATTCAGTGAAGAGAAACAAGAAGAGTCTCTACAACCTACTGTGGTGAACTAGGCTATACTATCAAAGATAAAAAGATACTGAAGAATAAGAAGAAGAAGGCTTGTGGCTATTGCGGGGGAAATAGAGCCATGATGAACATCATTGCTGGAAGAAACAATGAGATGAGCATGACAACATGAAGAATTTGAAAGGCAGAACATTGGAGGTCTTTACATCTAATGATCATCTCGATAGCATAGTCTATTGAGGAGCTATTGTAGAAGATGACTAGGTGTTTTAAGATTCCTATGGTACATGTTGTGTGGTGTTGTACCGGTTTTGAGTCTTGTCTTAGCATATGGTCCACTAATTTTTGTTTCTATCTTGAACCATGCAATTCTTAAGGCATTAAGAGTATGGGCCTATTTTTGAGTCTTGTTGCTCATATGGTGATTTGTATGCATTGATTGTTGGGTAGTTTGTTTAATTGTTCTCTTTATTTACTCTAAGTCTAGTGGTCAGTAAGTATTGGATCTACATTATTTTGTATGCACTGATTGTTGGGTTTACTCTGAGTCTAGTGGTTGGTAACTGTTGGATCTACATTATTTTGTCAAGGTTACCATTTTGGTCATGGGTGGGATTGTTGGAATTCACATGGTCTTGGCAATCCTTCATGGGGAGGTATAGGTGATCATAAGGTAAATGTTTGGGCACCACCTTTGGACATGGGATCATATTCTTGGCTGGCCTACTTAACCAAATTGATCACGTGGTCTTTGTGGGTGGTCCAATGCATGGAAAAACACATGGTAGTGCTTCTTTTAGTGATTGGCACCCTAAAATACCTCTCTCTTTTTCTCTCTTTTTCTTTTATGCTTAAGATTTCTCTCTTTTTCTTTTATGCTTATATGCTCATGCATAAGCATGAGCATATGTCTCCTTCTCCTTCTCCGTCTCCTCTTTTCCTCCTTTCCTCTCTCTTTCCCCCTTTCATCCTCCTTTCCTCCTTTCCTTTTATGCATAAGCATAAGCATAAGCATATGTCTCCTTCTCTTATGCTCATGCATAAGCATAAGCATAAGCATAAGCGTGAGCATATGTCTCCTTCTCCTTTCCTTCTTTCAATCTCTTTTTTCCCTCTTCCTCCTTTCCTTCTCTCATGAGCATGTCTCATTTTCCTCTTTTCCTCTCTCTTTCTCCCCCTCTTCCCCCTCTTTCGATCTCTTTTCATAAGCATATGTATTTGCCTATGCTTAAGCTTTCTCTCTTTTTCCTTTATGCTCATATGCTCATGCATAAGCATAAGCATAAGCATAAGCATGAGCATGAGCATAAGCTTTCTCCCCCTCTTCCCCCTCTTTCGATCATAAGCATATGTATTTGCCTATGCCTATGCCTATGCTTATGTTTGTTTTTTGTTTTTGTGTTTGTGTCTACGTTAGACATGGGATCACGTCGCACGTCCGATGAGTACAGACAGCCTCACAGGAGGAGACATCACGATCTCTATGCTCCAGAGGACTTTAATTCCTCTCAGGCGACACCTCAAGGGCCTACCCCTGTGACTACCCCTAGCCCATCGACTCCTCTCAGACGTAGCGCTACGACTACCCCTCGGGGAACTCCTTTGCTAGTAGCCCATGGCTTTGTCGAGAGTCCCGACGAGTTTGTAGCATAGATGATCGGAAGATCCACATGTCCATTCTTCTTTGTATGCTTAAAGCTAAGGATTTGGCAAAAGTTTTGTAGCTACAACCTAGTCTTCTCTCTGCTATCTTAGAGGACCTCAGCAATTCCCTCTCCTACACCAATAGCTGGACCTACTGCCCAGCCATCCCCTCGTGTCCCTTCGATCGAGGGATCATCACCTGCGCATGCCTATCGTAAGGGAAGGAAGAGTAGGAGGGGCCGCTTATGTTGTGTTGACTCAGGAGATGTAGATGAGTCAGCACACTCACATCCCTACAGGTCTCCACTTGGTCCTGAGACACGGTATCAGTCAGGTCCCTTGCCCTCTCCTACTCCCACTGCTACTCCTCGCTTCGGAAGCACTCGCACAGCTTCCACTTGCTCTGACTCTGCCACTACCATGAGTCATTCTTACCTAGTCGAGGACCTCTCCTATCAAATCACGGCTGCCAAAGAGGTAATAGAAGATAGAAAGGGCAAAGCAGTGATGGCCGCCATGAGGCAGTTGATGAGCCACCACTTCAAGAGTGGCATTGCTACTGATTGGCAGTATCAAGATGACCAAAAGAAGCAGGCGGTCATCGATGAATTAAAACAAAAATACCCTAACCCGCCAAATTGGGAGTTCAATGAGAATTATATGCGAGAGCGCATGGGTTTGGTCTTGAAGCACCGTAGATCAACCTTGCATACTTCCATCGCAAAGGGGATGGCTAAACCCAGCTGGGTAGACACAGCTGATTGGAAGTTCTTCAAGAAGCAGAATAGGGACCATCCCGAAATGTTTGAGGGTCAGAGGAGACGGCTGGACGTCGTATGTACTTCGCACTTTGGTGCAGGCGGACGGTTAATGTTCGAGGCAACCGTGGTACAAGTCTACTTCTTCTCATTTAATGTATTGTTCTATTTTGTTTTACTACATATTACATGCACTTTATCTAACTCTCGTAAATTGGATCCACAGCAAGCTGCGATGGGTCGTCTTCCTACAGATCCAGAGAGTTGACGCGCGTTTTGCATAGGAACAAAGCCGTGGTTTATTGAGCAGGAGGCAATGGGAGCGACGGTCAATTGGGCTGAGGTGGCTGCTCGCACGGTATAAGTCTACTCCTACTTGTAATCGGGAAAAATCTTTTGGCGAGCTTTTTAATGTGAGCTTTTTTACCATTTCCTTTGTTTTTGCGAGCTTTTTTTAGAAATCCATACATGTTTTTGTTATAAGAAAGCTGGGGAGGTTAGAAAGAGGGGGAGAGGATATAAGATATGTTCATTTTCATAGCATGTGGAAGGGGTGGAAGAGTGTATACTATGCACAAGGGGGGGCGGATATGAGTGGCAGTAGGAGGCAAAAAATTATGGAAGATATGTCCATATTCAAAGTAGAAGGGAGGAACTATGGGAGATATGTTCATTTTAAAAGTGTATAATTTGAAACTTTTGACCTCATATTTGGATTCCTCGTCGAATTCCGGTCATTTTGAGTACCAACATGACCATATTCCGATAAAAATTGGAAAAATGGTGTTTTTGTCATTTTGGCCTGTTTTGGGGCCTGTTTTGGGCCTATTTTGAGTCTGCACTAGCGCAGACTCAAAATAGGCCCTAGCGCAGACTCAAAATAGGCCCAAAACAGGCCAAAATGACAAAAACACCATTTTTCCAATTTTTATCGGAATATGGTCATGTTGGTACTCAAAATGACCGGAATTCGACGAATATGAGGTCAAATCTATCAAATTATACACTTTGAAAATGAACAAATTTCCCATATGCTCTCCCTTCCCCTTTACATTTAGGAGATGAACATAAGTTTCACATTCCTCATCCTCTCTCTCCTCCTTGCACTCCTCTTTGCATACCTTATAAGTTCCCCCTCTAACTATGATAACGAATATATGTTCCAACTCCCCTCCCCTCCCTTCTCCATGCCACTTTACCCATGCGACCATCCCTCCCCTTTTCCTTTATCTCCCCTCTCCCCCCTCTCTCCTCTTAACTGAAACCATAACCCAAAATTTCCACCCACCCCACTCCATGAAACCCCCCCTCCCCCTCTCTCTCTCTCAGGTGAATGAAAAGCTCACAATATTCATGAAAATTGAAAAAAAGCTCATGACAAAAAGCTCACCAAAAAATCACACCCCTTGTAATCTTCCTTTTTAACTTGTTTTATTCTTTAAGTTCCAATCTAATTTTCAATTAATATGGTTTCACTCTTAGGGTCAAAGCTCGAGCGTCCCATCACTAGAGGCGAGCGATCACGACAGTCAGGGATCAAGCGCACCTGACGAGGGTCAGGGAGCAGACGTAGCTCACAAGGACCAAGGATCAGGCCAGCAAGACGAGGATGAGGAGGACGACAATGAAGATTCAAATGAGTAGTAGTAGCAGCAGTAGTAGTAGTAGTTTGCATATACTTCGCCATGTATATCATTTTGTATATCGGCTCGTTTGAGTAATTTTGTATCACCCTTTTCGAAAGAGTAATTTTGTAACAAACAATGTTGTATATCTTCGACATGTATATGCTTGTGTTGCTCGATCATTTCATTTTAGCGATTTTGTATCACCCTTTTTGCAAGGGAAATTTTGTAATAAAAAACTTTTTTTATAATTACAAAAAAAAAAAGACATTAGTGGGGCAAAACAGGGCTTGCTATGGCCCTGTTTAGCCCCACTAATGCTTTTTTTTAAAGTTTTGTTAATCATCGCTATATAGCGATGTTTACCAGTGTCGCTATATAGCGACGTTTATTAGCATCGCTATATAGCGATGCTTTATAGAGGCCGTTCTTTTCTGACGCTTATAACGATGTTTGCACCCGTTAAAAAAAAAATTTTAGTGTAAAAAACGTCGGTATTTTCGTCGAAAAAGGGTCTATGCCTTGTAGTGAGAAATTCTTTTGGATTGGTACTCTAATTAGTCCCATCTTCATAAAGGTCAAGTTGCATATTTTGCCTATACAGACATCGACCGATGATTTGATATTTTAATGAGTGCATAACACAATGACACAGTCAATTATCTCATGCCTCCTTTATGGAAGGCTAGATGAGTGGGTCTTAATACATTTATCCTTATTATTGTCCTTCCTTTTTGACTTGAAAATGCTAACCTATGCTACACCTTTTCCATGAAATGCTAGAGTAATGTCTGTTGTTAAAAAAACACTTGCCGGACCTAGACTTTGATGGTCCACCCCAATTTTGCCAATTGGGATGTCAGGCTTATCCTCTGTTTGTGGTGGGACCTTATTTTTCATGGGACAATCCATACAAGCATGTCCTATGCCACAATCTCTACAGAGGGGTTGGAAAGTAGCTGGGCTACCACGATGAGGGCACTCTGTGATCTGGTGATTTTCTCCACAACCGTAGTACTTGATTGGTTTGCGATATGTGTTGGGAGAGACTTGATTTGCATAAACTGATATTAGAGCCTCTACACCTTCTACATAGAACATTAGGTACTCTGCTACATACTCAAATGGCGAGTCTACTTCCTTGGCTTGTAATTGATGTAAGGGAACTACCTGAGGAGCTAGATTTGATGCTCTTGGATATGGTCGTGGATTTGGATTCTTGAGTAGTTGTGGGACTTGTGTCCGAACAGGAACAAGATTTAGCCTCGGAGCTGGGGGCACTTGTGCAAGTGCCAGTTGCTTGTACACTGGCATGGGTGCCACTTGGTATTGTTGAGGTCGAGGCGGGTTGTTGCACATGTTGAAGATGCAACTGTTTTCATCATGATCGTCGACGACATAGATATGGCACCACAACCTTGGCAGTGGATTTGCTTGTGCAGTGATCCTCGCTCTTAGGACTGGGCACTCATTTGCTGTATGATTGGCCATGCAGTGTGGACACCAGACATTTCCTTGCCATGGATATGTCTGAGTTGGTGGCTAAGACAAGTGAAGTTTTGTTCCATGGCTTGCATCATGTCTTCTTTCAACTTCATAGTCATGGCCTCTAGGCGATCTTCATTGGATGTTTCGGCAGTGTCCTTTGATTTACCCTTTTTCAAGCACTTAACTGAGTAGCACTGAACGTTTCATAGCTGCTTATCTTTTTCATATCCTTTTGGATTTTCTTTCTTAGTCCTACTAGAACCATGCTGTGAGGTACTTTGCATCTGGGCGTGGGTCACATTTGGCAATTAATCTCGTCATCTTACCCAGGTACATGCGTACATCTTCTCGCCGACCTTGTTCGACGAGCTTGCTTAGTTGGAGAGCGGGATCATCTTGTAGCCTCTTTGTTTGAAAGCATCGTTTGAATTCTGTTTGAAGTAGGTCCCATGTAGCATGATCTTCCATTAGAAGGTCTAGGTACCATTCAGACGCTTCATCAGTTAAGGCCATGGGAAACCAAGCCACCTTGGTTTCATGGGATTGATCTCCACCTGCTCGGCATGCGGCATCAAAATGCCGGATAAATCGCGCTAGATCTTTCCTACCATTATATTTGGGAAGCTCCAATTTTCCCAAGGGGTGTTGGCCTTGATTGTTATTATTTCTTTGATTAAAGAAATTGTTAGCCTCTACATCGAGGTCGATATCCTCATCATTGTCATGATGGCATCCAGCCATGTTGGGGCATGGAGGAGTTAAAGGGAGTGGTTGAATCTCAAGAGGGGATTTGGGGTAGAGGGTTGGCGAGGGCGGTGGCTGTAGCAGAGTTATATGCGAATGTGGTGAGTGTTGGAGTTGAAGGCATTGGACGGAACGTAGCTGCATGTAGATTGGGCGAGATTTGCCAAGGGTGTCTCGGCCACAAGTGTGGGTGTGGATGTAGTGTTGTTGGGAGGGTTAGAGTGGTGTTAGTTTGTGTAGGGACCATCATGTTAATAATGTGCCTAAGATTTTCCTATGTGTGTAGGAAACTATGATGGTACAGAGGGATCGTTAATCGGAGGTCACGGCGTGAAGATATGAGCGAATTTGTGCGAAATGAGGCCCACACGGGGGCGCAAATGAGCGAGTGCTAGGGATGCCGAAATGGCATGCACTAGGCTGAAAAAATACCCCATAACGTGGTGTTTCCGTGTGTGAAATTTGGGTTCAAACGGGGTTTAGTTTGGGTCCCAAACGGATGAGTTACGAGGGATTAAAGTAGGGGTAAAATTTGCTTTGTGGGGAGGGTGTCCTAAGGGTGGTGTGAATGGACTTAAAGTCTAACTAAGGGGTTAGAACTGACCCAATTTAGTTGACCTAACTAGCCCAATTAGTGTAACTATCCTAACTATCTAGCTAGATGCTAATCGGTTAGTTTAACCTAACCTAGTTATGGTTAGACTGCACAGTTAGTTCAACTAACCTAAGTAGTGTAACTAACTAACAAATAACTAACCTAGGTATAGGTAAAGCTAACCTAACCTAGGTTTAGACTAACCTATGTTATAGTTAACCTAACCTAACTAACCTAACCTAACCTAACCTAACCTAACCTAGGGTTAGTGTTAGGTAAGGTTTTTTTTTTCTTTTTTTAAAACTAAGGGGAGGGGGGAAGTGTCCGCGGTGGCCCGGGGGGGGGGGGGGGGGGGGTTTCAAAAAGAGGGGAGGGAGGGAGTGTCTGCGGCGGCAGGGGGGCGTTTTTGCAAGCAAGGGGGGAGGGGAGGGGAGGGGGGAAGAGGGGAGGGAGCAGGGGGGAGAGGGGAGGGGAGTGGGGCGGGGCGGGTGGGGGCACGGGGGTGGGCTACTAGGCGCACGCGTGGCGGGGGGTGTGGGGGCAGGTTGCGAGGTGCGGGTGCAGCGGGCGGCATTGCTATGGGGCAATGCTATGGGGCGGTGCCATAGGGACGGGGTGATGGGTGGCGTCGTTGCAGGGTGGCACCATGGGGGGTGGGGGGAGGGGGTGGTGGAAATGGGAGGGGGAAAAAAAAGAAGAGAAAAAACTTGACGGATGGAAATCTAAAGGGAGGAAGGGGTGGTCACCTGAACGCTCTCCAAGTCTTTCTTGATGTAACGGGATTGTTGAAGAACAATGGACGGTGGGTGGATGGCTAGGTTATCGCTGCGAGATGGGCTTGAAGTCACTTACAATGTGAGGATGGGAGTAAGGTGGTGGTCGATGGAGAGGGAGGAGTGTCTTGCGTAGGGCTCGGAATGAAGAGGAGGATGGAGGCACAATGTGAAAGATGAAGAATGAGGGGGTGGAGTGGGTTTTTATAGGAAATGAGTTTAGGTTTAGGGTTAAACCGTAAACTCTTCCCGAGCCGCAACTCTTTATGGATAGCTCGGTTTGCTCTTCTGCAAAAAGGTGAAATGATCGAAATTGCAAGATCTACGTAGTCGTGTCCACTACCTAGCCTAATTGTTTATCATGTGGCTTCTATTTAAGAAATAAAGAAAATTTCTTAAGGGAGTAACCCAAGGTTGATGCTTGGTGTAGATATGTTTGGCTAGAAATGAAAATTTTTTTAAACTCTCCTTGCCCGTGAGTGTTATGTTTATGAAAGTTCGAAGTAGTTTGTTTTTTTACACATATTTGCATATGTTTACTCGCTACTTGAGATGCTAGTCTCCCTGGCAGTGGCGCCAAATGTCGACTCTTTCCTGCTGCTTTCATAGGAAGAGTAGGGTTCTCTTAGTATGCAGGGTTTCGAGGCTTTTTGTCACCTATAGATATATCGGGGTTGTCAGCTATAGTATATGTAGCTTAGGACCTCGAGTTGTGTTCCGGTGAGAGACGTGGGCTTAAGTGTGGTAAGCAAACAAAGTGCATTCATGTGTAAAAGGAACATGTATCATTGTGATTGAGGTAATGAAGGCTTTTGCCTTCATTGGGGGTTGCAGGGTTTAGGAAGAGTTTAAGGGTTAGAAGGAGGTTCCAAGGCTTAGAAGGAGTTCCAGGGTTAGAAGGAGTTCGAAGGTTTAGAAGGAGGTTTCAGGGGTAGAAGGAGTTCCAAGGTTCAGAAGGAGGTTCTAGGGTTAGAAGGAGCTCCAAGGTTTAGAAGGAGTTCCAGGGTTAGAAGGAGGATCCAAGGTTCAGGGTAGAGTACATCGTGGAGAACTTGTCTCCCTCGTAGATCATGGAGTTTAAGGGTTGAGGAAAAAAGGGTTTAGGGGGAGCATAGGAGTGGGAGAGGAAGAAGGTGTAAGAGCATGGGGGAAAGAAGAGAGAGGAGGGAGGAGGGGGAGGAGGAAGGAGGAGGAGAGAGGAGGAGAAGGAGGCCAAAGGAGGAGGAGGAGGAAGAGGGAGTAGGAGAAGGGAGAGGAGGAGGGAGGAGGAGAGGGGAGGAGGAGTTGCAAGGTTAGGACATGCTTTTGGACGTGGAGTGCAAGGAAGCATGGACACTTGAGACAATTGCTTGGAATACCAAAGTAGAACTCAACACAATGCCCCAAAGAGTACGAGCTTCATTCTATTATGGGGTGTATATACAAGTTGGAGAGCTTCTCTCTCTGCATGTAGGAAGTGTAACACATTCTCTCTCTACATGTAGAAGTCGTATGTAGTTGTAACACATTCTCTTTCTACATGTAGAACTTGCATATAGAAGTTGTAACACATTCTCTTTCTACATGTAGAACTCACAGATAGAAGTTGTAACACATTCTCTTTCTACATGTAGAACTTGCATATAGAAGTTGTAACACATTCTCTTTCTACATGTAGAACTTGCATATAGAAGTTGTAACACATTCTCTTTCTACATGTAGAACTCGCATATAGAAGTTGCATGTAGAAGTCATATGTACAACTCGCATGTAGAACTTGCATGTACAACTCGCATGTACAACTCGCATGTAGGAGTCGTATGTAGAACTTACATGTAGAACATGCACGTTGGATTTCTAAGAGGGATTATTTCTAGCCTTATGCAAGTACAAGCGGAGCTTTGCCGCTACTCTACACACACATTCTATTCTACCTAAGTCCATGTTAGCAAAGAGACAACATAGTACATACGACTTCTACAATATGGTAGGCCAACACTTCTATCTTCAACATTTCATGATGTTCCCCTAGCAGTTTCACTTTGCAAATACGAGTCTTGATGGGTCTATTTTTCCTAGGTATCTTGATGGGTCTATTTTTCCTAGGTAAAGCAATAACAAGCCGGGGTGTGCAGGCATTACCTGTCTACCCATTTAAAACTCCGTTGTGCTAACAACTATTTTTTTTTGGATGGTGGCAGGTAAGTGACTCCGACTTCAAAACCTAGACTACTGGATGGATTCGACCATTTGTTACTAGTTGTACCCATATATCCATATTACAATATGATTTTTTTTTCCACCTTTATTTGAGCATCGTGTGTCGTGTTGTTTATCGGTTTCTTTTTTTATACACACACACACTCAAACCTTGTTAACCCTTGGTCGGGTTAACCATGGATCATGTTGGTGTTGGACTACCACATGTTTTATGCCATGTGCCACGTTGCTCGATAAATACTTATCGAGTTAGGCAAGAACACTGGTTTTTGCATAACTCAAAACTGTTTAACCTCTCCAAACTCGATGAATATTCTCTCACATTGCTCAAATATGTACAAAAATGCTGGAATTATTTTCTATTAAAGATTGGATTTATAGATGACATTTGCCCCCCTCCAGCGCAAGGCATCCAAACGGTACTGGCTTGCTTTCCAAACAATGGATTTCATTAGAAATTGATCATGTTCGAAGAAGAAGCAAAAGGAAAGGAAACGTCTTCAGCTATCAGCATTGCTTCCATTAACGACTCTAGCTAGAGCTACTCGCAATATTCCAAACGGATCGCCACACTACTGATGCACCCTTTGATTCCTTTCTCCGACGTCTCTAATGTCAACTCTTCTGATGAGCAAGATTTAGTGTTTTACCACAAGGCTCTACCGGCCATTGTGAACAAACGCCTATTGGTAAATAACGTACCCTTGATTCCATTGCTTGCCCAAGTTGCTTGCATTCCGCTGAACCCCTTGGTGGATGTTGATGGACTTGATCCCGCTGAGAAAGAGGCCCTGGCAAGCCTTACCCAAGACTTTACCTTTTCTAAAAATTCTTCTAACAATCCTCTTGTACAGTTTGCCTCCTTCATTCCTCTTCTTCCCCCTAGACAACTTGAGTTAGATTCTAGTGGTCTTTTTCAAAAACTCTGGGCTTTTGAGACTATTAACTACCGTGCTCCCTTCACTCTTGATTCACTCATAACTCTATGTAGTCTATCATCTGATGCAGTTGACCAATGCAAAGTATCTGTATGGCAAGGCAAGCATTTTCTCTCAGCTGACCTCAATTTCACCTCCCTTTGTTTTCCCTCCAAACCTTCGACCAGTCCAAATGTTCAAGCCATGCAGTCTACTTCCGTACCAAAGCTGTTCCTATAGAGAAGTCATAAAAAAAATACCTCAAGACTCTTTGGAACATTCATAGGCCATACATCAAGTGTCGGTGTTCCACTCGCGATGGATTTGGGTGTACTTCCTCTATCATGTGGCTTGACCAAGTCCTCTAATACATGATCCACAACCTTCAAAATCTCTTTAGACTTGGTTCCCCAAAAGGTCAATTTTATGCTTTTATTGCTTGGATCGCTTCTCTTCCCCTTGAAGCTAGAACAAGTCTAACTGCATATTACCTTTTCCAAGAACAACTGCTTGAAGGGGCTCGTAACTTGACCCGTGCTGCTCCCAGCTCTCCTCTTTTGCCAAAAATCAACCATACTCCTCTTGCTCTTGTTATTTAACAAATCCTTAAACCGAGCCTTGCCATTGAGTCATCCATGGGATCTTTCAAAAAATCTAGGTTTTCTACTCCACATGGATCCTCATCTTTCTACTCCTCCAAGCGTCCTATGCATGGAGCCAAGAGATACAACGATGCTTCAAACATCGCCAAACAAATCACATTTGAATAAAGGCCCCCAACGATCATTAGCGACCCAGATCAATGGTATGATAACCCTTTTTGTGGAGAGGAAGATCTCCAAGAGGTTTATCCATGTTTGTTTTTCCTCAAAAGTTTTTGGGTTTATTACACCCAGGCTGGTCTTTTTGGAAGTTATTAAAAGTTTTGATCCTTGTAAGATATACATGTTTGAAAATATTGGATTTGCATGGTCGTATACTCAAAATATCTTAAGTTGGTTTTATCATCCTATGGACACATTTACCACTTCTCAAAACACTTCATGCCTATGTTGACAAAGCAAACGCTTTGTGCCCTTTTTAAAAGATGGATTCATAGATGAGTCACATGTGCTCACCACGGACGTATCTATATGTCATCATCCAAAGATTAAAGAGTTCTTATCTAAAGGTTTGTATCATATTCCCCCACTGCCACCTAATCCTTTCATAGCAATTGAAGAATTATTTAAGGCATGGTGTGAGGTATTCAAGAGCTTGAATATAATACCTAGCACCCATCATAAAGACAAGATTAGAATGATATGTCTTAAGATTATCGATAAGCATTGTCCCAATTGGAATGGTTCCCAACCATGGTATAAAGATAAATGCATAATGGATGAAGTTCAATATCTTACTACACATTTGTTTGTAGTAGGATTGGATAAATCACCCTAAACACCTACATTCATGTGCAAAAGATTATGCCAACTACTAGCTATTGACAAGATATCTAGAAATTAATTCGAGACTACAAGTTGGAATGAGGGAAACATTATGGCATGTATTAAAGAAAGAATTTGATCATTTGAACTGGGAGTAACAGATGTTTTAACTTTACCTTATCTCATGTGTAGCTATAAAAGCCACAAAAAGAAGTTCCATTGGATTACTAATCAATTGCATGGAAAAAAGATAAGCTACCTGTCCACAATGTTGCCTTCATTCATATGCATATGCACATACTAATACTCTTTGATAAGACTTGGGATAACTTTGCAATCTCAATATGTAAAATTTAGCACTCCTAATAAATATTTGTGGTAGGACATACATGGACCATGTTATAATGTCCTTTTTTCCTTACTACATGAATAATTATGCCAATTTCTTGGTCATAAGTATTGGTTAATCTCGTAAAATGCTTCCCCTAAGCCCTACCCTAGTCATACACACAGATGGGTTCTTGACTAACAATTTTCCAGCCTAATAGTTTTGAGGTATCCTCCCATGGTCGAATTTTGATCTTCTTGATAATGAATAGTAAAAAACATTGCTAAAACTCATGAAAATAATATATATTGGAGGCTACTATCCTACAATAATTAACAATATATGGTATTATGGATAAATATTCGGACAAATAAGTGTTAATATATATATATATACCTTACCTAAGCATTTCATGGTTAGATAAAATGGTGAGATTAGTAGGTAGCATATGCCTATTTTATGGTGCATGTGATAGAAATTTATTAGGGAGAAGATGGTATCCTATTTCTATAGTTCTTTGCCCCCCTTCTAGCTAGCCTTTTCATCCCTCCTCTACTCGTTCCTCACCTTATGCTTCCTTTCCCATCTTGTTCCCTTGCACTCATGGCCTCTTCTCAGGTTAGTTTGTTTGGCCCCTCTCCTAATCTCTCTACTGTTAGTACTACATACTTACTTACTACGTGATTGGCAAGCTTGGCGGACCTCTCATTCCTTCCACCTATGCCTATGACACTATCTGCTGCTCCCTTGGTCTCACTCTGCTTGGTTATTTTCTTTTAATAAGGCGTTGCTACCTGAATGATGCTCTACTGGTTGGTCACGCTTGGCTGTGTTGTGTTCTCACTAGGGTAATGTTATAGCTACGCTGGGTGTGCTACGGAATAGCTATACTAAGCTTCTCAACAACTGAGGGCATGCTATACATCCCCTTGGTTGATAGCTCCAGTCCTTTGCGTAGGTTCCTTGTCTAGCTCTCTGGTCCTGTTAATAGTCTCTTCCTTGGCTCCTCTCCTATCCGTGGGTAACATAATCATAGGAGGTGGCATTGCTCTCCCTTGCTTGGTTTACCTTTGTCATAGATGATCGTCGAATGAGTCCATGCTACGCACTTTTACTCAAGACAGAGACTTGCTTGCTTTAGCACCTATGCCACTCCTTGATCTATTATACTCGCTGCCATAGTCATATTGTGGCTAACGGGTGAGAGGTAGTAGTGAGTCCCTATACTTCTTTGTGCGGTTTTTGGAATAACACACATGATGGAGCCAGATGGTGACACTATGATGGAAATTGAAATTACAAATAACTAAAATTTTGATTAATTACTACTTTCACTACTTTTTAGTCTACAGATACTTTTAGTCCCTTGGGTACATAGGTGATTGCCTCCTTCTACCGGAAAGATACATACACTTGCTATTGCTATGTAGCAAGCTACAGTGGAGAGCTTAGCCCCTAAGTTGTCTTAAGCATTGAGGTGTTCCATAGCCCATTGTTTGGTCTTGGTCAATTGCACGCTACCTTGTAGAGTTTTTACGACTTGCCGCTCTATTTTCTTGCATAGCTACCTCCTCCTTGACTGATTGCTAGCCTTGCGGAGTGTAGTTAGGCTCTTCCTTTGCCTCTTTTAAAGGTCTCTGATCGATAGACTATTGTAGTTTTGCTTCTTTTATTGGTCTTTGGTTGTAGTCGTTCGTTGTTTGCTGCTTGTTCCCAGCCTTGTGGTAGCTCTAGCTATTGTGGTCTTTTCCTCCTTTAAGTTTCTCGAGTACGTCCCATCTCTGTTTTTAGCTTGCTGATGATGCACGACTACGTGACTCCCTTGCTCTTTGTCTAGCTTGTGCTAAAAGTCATAAGGTGGTGGTGCTTTCCATTGTTCCCTAGTTACTTGGTTGTAGGTCTAGGTTTTTCCTTTGTATTTACTTCCCTTTTTGCATGTGTCAAGCATGCATGCACTTTAGATTAACCCTACTTTCTATACCTAAAGCTAACCTTTGATCATAGTACTAACTTGCCAGTTGCCTTACATTTTAAATGTATTTTTTTCGTTTTTACCCTTTATAATTCTTTTTTATCTTTTTTTATGAGTACGCTTGCTTGCCCACACACACTACTTACCCCTTCTTTAAAAGAAATTAACAAGTTTACTTTAATTTACTGTTTAGCCCTTTATATTCTGCTCTTGTAATACTAGTTGCTTTCTCCTAAGTCATGAATTTTATTTAGACAATTAGAAAGGTTATAGTTGTGATATAGATTAAATTTCTTTTCTTTTTACTACATTATTCCTATAACCCTTTATGATTATGTCCAGACAAAGTTGGGGCCAAACATCCCGACATATAAGAAGACCGCTAGAATGTCCGCTTATCGGGACCCTGCCAAAATTGCCTTCATCAACCAAAAAATGGAGGAGGCCCAAAAGGAACTTGAGAGATGTGGTGGAATTATTAGGACTAGACCTTACCTCACTAGAAAGGCCAAGACACTATTAAAATAAAGGTGTAATTGCAGTGGAGATTTCCCCTGATTAATTAATAAATAGACATAGAGCTATGCTACCTTACTTGTCACCCATGTAACTCTTACTTTAACTATTTTCCTGTTTCAAGCACACATTTCAATATTAACATTTGAATTGCACTGATTTAACACTTGAAGTTACTTTATGACATGTTCCCCCCAAAATAAGGGGGTATATTGCCATTACTTTTTACATTGCCATTACTTTCTATATTTAATGTGCTCCCTAATATGCTCGTTAATTATTTTCTCTAACTATTTCTAACAAATATAGTACCTCCTCTATGGATGGTGTAGCAACTACATTAGTTCTCTTAATCTTTTATGCCTCCTTTATGGAAGGCTAGGAATTTAGTACACTAACTTTTAATTTACTATGCCTCCTATATGGTAGGCTTTTTTTCGCTTACTTTTATCATGCCTCCTTTATGGAAGGCTAGGAATTTAATTTATTATTGACTCCTTTTGTTTGTATATGTTCTAACCCTCTTTTTTCTAAAATAAGCTGGGGTACTTGTTGTTTTTTATGAGTATTATTCATGACAGCAATAACAAGTGGGGGAAGGACGCTTGGATACTTGTCACCCACTCAATAATCTACAAAGTTCTAACTTTGGTTATTGTTTGGTTGGTTGGCAGGTATAGTTCTTCTGTCCTCGAATAATTATTATTAAATACACAACTACTTTGGTGACCCCTTGAAGCTACATTGTTATCTCTTGTGGATTTCATCAAAAATCAAAATTTTCTTTGCACTTTAGCAAGAATCAATATAATTTTTTGGATTATATGTATCTTTTCTAAGTTAAATTATTATTTCAAATATTGGTAATATTACTTGGAAATAAATATATGGTTCCTTTATTGGATGGGATACTGAATTATTTACACACACACACACACACACACACTTATATTCCTAACCTGATTAGCACACACTTTCAGTTGTGGGAGTAGGTGTTCAATGCCTTTTTTTCCTTATGACTTTTCACTATTTTACCATACTTTTTGTCTAGTACCACAAGCTCTAACTTCATGATTTATGGGTGAATACCATGTCCTTGTGGTCATCTCTAACTTTATGTTTATATTCCTTGCGTTCCTTCCTTGAAGACAAGGCATCTTTCCTAGATCTTGGAATCTAGTGGAACTATCTTTAGGAAATGTTAATTCTTTAACATGTATGCCTACCTAGACAATGACTTGGATGTTGGTGATGATGTGGCAATGTACCACACCCACCTAGGAGATCCCTTTTGAAAGTTTGCATGTACCTAGGGATAGTAGCATGGATACATAAAGCCATTAAGGTTTTTTGGTCACTAGTGCATACTCCCTCAATACCCCTATAGGCACTTCTATTAAGGAAGCTAAATTCCAAATGGTATCCTAAAAGGACTAATATGGGATGTCCATTGGACCACCCCATTGGTAATAGCATGAGTCCTTGAGGCATTTAGTGATGGTAAGGAATACTACCCTTTGTACATATCTTTTCTTCAACAAGGGGGGCATAATGACAAAATTTACAATAGATACACTATCCTATGAATGCATTGGATCCTATGATACCCCTTAGGATACTTTAGGTTGGTAGCATGGAGCCAAAGGTAGCTTTACTATGTGATAGACCAAAAGGACTATGACTATAGTCCTTATGAGCTCTCCATTGATGCCTACCTCTCTTGAGCTTCTCGTCCATAGGTTCCAGTCTCCCCCTTGTATCCACACAAGCCTTCCTCCTCTCTTGTCACACTATTTCCTTCAAGAACTATCTGGGGATGTCGGTCTCCTCCAATTGTATGCTTGCCCGTCTTCTTGCTTGCAAGCTCCTCTTGTTGTTGTTACAAGCTCTTCCTTCCTCACTTCATCCCTTCTTTCTTTCTACAAGCATAGGATGAGGGCCGCTACCCTATCCTTCCTTTTAACTCTCCTGCAAACTTTCTCTGTGGAGCCTTCAATAGGTTGCTACTCCAACCTCTCTATCTTATCCTTTGACTTACTCTCTCACAAATGGAACATCTCACTCTCTTCTCTACGCTCTCTCTCCCTCGGCAAAATTATCCATACTCTCCTCCCCTTTGCCTTCCCTCTTCCCTATGCTAAGCAAAAGGTTCCTTCTTGCAGGTGGCTACATCCTATTTTGCAGATGCCTCATCTACACACAGCTATTTGCTTAGCCAACCCTTCCCTGGGAAAGGCAACGATTCATGATGCTTCATCTTGGGAGAGTACTTTGTGATGGACTACACTGGCCCTGCCAATCAAGAATGGTTTTTTATGTCTCGCCTTTGGGTGCCCTGCTTTGAAACCTACTTCCTACAAAGGTACTAAGGTAGTGATACACAAATCTATGACTCCTTCGAGTTTTTTCCATTAAGCTTAGAAGGTGCCAATAATTCCCTACAGGAGGCTGCTATATCATCCACAACCAGGTTTGAGGTTGCTACTTTGTTATTGCATTGCAACTTGATCTACATTATTCTCCGTATCATGAGTGTGAGAATATGGCTAGGCATGTCTAGTTCATTCTCCTTATCATAAGAATGTGAATATGGCTTGGCACATTTGACTGGATATGTATCACGAGTTGTGTTTTATTTTTATTAGTATGGGATCATGGGTTCTATCGGCTACCCTTGGCTATGCTTTTTCTAATTGGTTAGCTATGGGCTTATTAGCATACTGCGTCTGTGACTTGTAGTTTCATTAAATGTACTATCGTTATCTCTGCCTGTCAGCAAAATCTCTTTGCTTATGCATGTTCATATGATAGATGAAAGGATTTACTAGCCCTTTTTTCTAGTTCATTGAGCGTGTTCATGACCAGTGGTTCTTGGCTATGCAACTCTATCATGGTTTATAGGCTACTGAAATCTCCTGTTTGTTCTATCTCTAACTGCAGCTCTAACTGCAGGGCATTGATTTTCTTCGCCTAATATAGACTGTGGAACTATGGAAGACTATGGTTGAATATTTTTTCATCCTCTATAAAATTCTCCTTTTTGTCTTAACATATTTTAAATAGTGCCCTTTAAACTAGTCTATCATGTAGTCCCTTTTATGTTATAAGTGGAAAAGCGTAGCAATTCCTTTTGAAGTTTCTAGTACTCGTACTTTTGAAGTTGGATTCGTGGCTTGATGAAGTTTCCATTACTTGTGCTATTGAAAGTTTGGCTTTTTGTTTGTTGAACTTTCAATTCTAGTTACCATCGCTAAACTATGTTCATTGTGACTATTTTTCATTACATGCCTTTCATTCTCAATGATTTCATCCATTTATGATAAATAACCTGACAAAGAATTCATGTTTGGCCTCATGAATAAGAATGGAGCTTGCGTTCTTTTTTGTGGAACATCTCATTATATTTCAGCATTCTTTTCCTTATCATGTCGCAACTTGTTATAATGAGTTGTTCGATTTTAATGTTCAATCCTTTTTTATGGGCAATCTAGCTTGGCACCTTTAGTTAAGAGTTTCTTTTACAACTCTACAAATTTTGTAGATCTCTTGGGCGGCTACTGGTTTGTATTCTTGACTACAATAACAATAAGCAGTCGGGGTCTATGACACTTATAGTCCCAAGATAGAGGATGTCCATGTTCTAACATCACCTTCTCTTGGATGGATGCAAGTAACAGTCCCCGACATTGGAGTATGTTTCCAGTATAGATGCCAACGAGATCAATGCCTACAATGCTCTCGTTGCTCTTCATCTCTCCAAATGGAGAGTGTAATTGCTAAGGGTTTTCTACCTCTTCATGTATTTCATACTTCATTCTAATATAAAATTATGTTTAGCATTTGGATACCAGTTTGCAGAACCACTACCCGTTCCCAGGGTGGTTTCCTATAGGCCTAACACACACACACACACACACACACACACTTTCCTTTCTTTTGGTTAGACCGTGGCCCCCTTTTCTCTCTCTCTCTCTCTCTCTCTCTCTCTCTCTCTCTTTCCTGTTTTTCTTATATATTCCTTAATTTTTGTTTAATTTTTTATTTTCCTTTATTTTCCCTACTTCTCTTTGTTTTTCCTAATTTTCCTTAATTATTTTCCCTTTTTCTAACACTTTATCTCCAATTTTTCTTGATATTTAAATCTATTTTTTCAAAGAAAAAACCTACCTCAATTTTTTCTTTCTTTCTTTTTCCCTTTCCCTTTTTATTTTTTCTTTCCTTTTTGCTTTTTATCCTTTATCAATGGCTTTTTTTCTTTTCTAGGAATGTTGTACTTTTGTCTTTTAATTTTCCATTTAATTTTCCAATAATTTTTCTATGTTCAAATGTTATTGGTTTTTTCTAATTTTTTACTCTTCGTCCTTATCTCCTAATATTTTATTTCATTTAATAATTTTTCTTAATTTACCTTATTACTTTTTATTTTCTTGTTTATTATTCCAATTTTCCTTAATATTTTCTATGTATTTTTTTGAAACCCCCTTCAATTTTATTATATTTCTCTCTCTCTAATTCTTCCTTTAAAAATCCCCTTGTTTGGGCTTTTTCTTGTTATTTTTTACCTCCCCTAATTTTTTTATTTTATTTTACTTCTTATTAAAGCTTTAAATTTCAATTATTGTAGTTATTTAAATGTGCTTTCATTTATTTTCTTTCCTTTTTAATTTCCCCTCCTTTTTTATTTGTAATTTCCCTTTTATTCTTTCCTTTTTATTAAACTTTTATTAAATCCCATACTATCTATGCTACCTTAAATTAAAGACCCCCTCCTCGCACTCTTTACCCACCCACGAGTTTTTTGTTGTCCTGGCTTTCCCGTTGGCATGCTTCTCCATAAGCTGAACCATCTATCTACTCTCCCTCCCAAATCCACTAGGTCCCGACGCCAACTATCGATTTGCTCGACTATACACCTAC
Organism: Dipteris shenzhenensis; assembly: GCF_047967505.1. Classification (NCBI taxonomy): domain Eukaryota; kingdom Viridiplantae; phylum Streptophyta; class Polypodiopsida; order Gleicheniales; family Dipteridaceae; genus Dipteris; species Dipteris shenzhenensis. Next base: position 34,990,927 of record NC_141624.1, on the reverse strand, counting down.
AGCCTAGCCTATATAATGGAGGCTCTACCTCTATTACTTCCATCAAATCGCCCCTGCTTGTCGTACTGTTGCATTGCCCTCCACTATGCCTCGCCTCTTTGACTCCCTACCTCTAGGTCTGCTCTCTGGTCCCCGTGCCTTGCTCTCCGCTAAACGCCACATGCCTTGCTCTCCATTGAACTCCATGCAATTGGCTAGCTCCTTGTACCTCCATATCTGCATCATACTACGACTAGTTGCGCGCTGTCCGACATGTCTCGCTACATGGGCTCCCATTCGCACAGCCATGCACAGGTGCAATATGCATTTATTATGTACTTTTTTAATTCAATTACCCCCCCCCCCCTTTTCTTTTGTTCCTCCAATTACATTTATACTGTCCCCTTCCCCCCCCCCTCGCCTCCTCTCCAAGTATTTATATCCTTTAGTTTAAGTATATATATTCTTTAGTAAAACACCCCCCTTTATGTATATATATATATATTTTCGCTCCCCAACCCCCTCTCTAATTAGATATACTTTCCCCTTTTTTTTTCTCCTATCCTTCCCCCCTCTACTTTCCCCTCTAAATCCCTTTGTAAATCAATTTTCCTCCCCACTAAATTCCAGGTGGATTTATCCTCTGGTATTCTCCCCTTCTTTCTCTTTATTTCCTCCCTTATAAAACCCACCCTTGAGTTTTTCATTTGTAAATAACTCCCTTTCCCCCCCCCTCTTTTTTCTTTTTTCTTTTCTCTTATTATTCTTAAGGGCCTTTTATTTTATTTTATTTTTACAATCTCCCCCTAAAAAACTTCCCTTTATACCCCCCCTTTTTTTAAAAAATCACTGATTTTTCCCTTTATAATCCTAACTTATCTAGCTATTTGTTTTTTTGTCCCCTATATTAAAAACAACCCCCCTTTATAATCCTAACTTATTTATCTATTTCTAATTTCCTCCCCCTATTTCTACATATTTTTAGCTTGTGCCCTTTATTTTCTTTCCCTCCTTACCCTTAATTTCTTGCAAATTCCCCCTCAATGTTTTATAATTCCTAACATGTCTCTCTATTTCTTCCTAATTGATCTATCTCCCTTACCCCCCCCCCCACCCCCCATAGGACCCCTATTTCTTTATGTTTTAAACTATCTCTTTCCAATTTCTTCCCCCTCCTTTCCTTTTACACTCCTTCCAAAATTCCCCCTCTTATTTATTGTATTTCTCACCAATCACATATCACCCCCCGCCATTCACTATCCTTCCTACTTCACTACAATAATGTCTAACACTCACCTTGTAATTTCCATCCTCTATCCTCGAATACATACCCCCCCTATTCTATATATTTACATCTAAATTCCCCCCTTCTCAATATTAGTACCTAAGTTCCCTCTCTCTATATATTTATTTCTATTTTCCCCCCCTCTCAAATATTTATATCTAACCCCGCCTCCCCTCCTCTCTCTAGACACATTTCTCCCTTCTTCCCCCTCCTCTGTATATAGGACCTAGCTTCCCCCCTTTGTTTCTATTTATTCTCTTTGGTTCTCCCTCCCTCCCCCTTCTCTATTATTTTCCCTTTAGTTTCCCTTCCAGTTCCCCTTCTATTTTCACCTTCTAATTGACCCCCTCCTCCCTCCCTATTCCCCCCCCTCCTTTTTTACATTTCCACACTTATAAAACCCATCTTTTACACTTAATCTCTTACATTGTGCTAGTTAAGTTCATGGCTAAGCTTCTAATTTATTGTGACCCTGATAACAAGGGAAGAGTGTTTATGACACCTATCTTCCCAATTTAAGTTAACTTGGTTCTTATCATGTTTTCTTATTGGATGGTGGCAGGTATGTAGATTCTCCTCTTCAGTAAATAAGATTCTTGTCAAGACTTCACCGACATTATTATTATTTTTTGTTTACACTGTTGTACCAACTTTTGTTTTATGAACACCCATGTAATAAATACTTTTTTATCCACCCTTATCTAAGCTTTGTATGCCATGTTGTTTAAAAGGTTTTATTTTTTAAACACACACACACACACACACATGCACGCACGCACGCTATTAACTAGAAAAGAAATTAAGGAATGAGGCTAGATGCTAGACATGGCGACACTTGAGGGCCATGGGGAAAGGGAACGTGAGGGGAGAAGTGTTAACATGTGTGGGGAAAAGGGATTAAGAGGGGTGGGAATGAAGAGGGATACTATGGCAAAAGGGGGAAGGGAGAGGGTGAAGAGGAGCATGTACATGATGGGAGGTGGAATGTAGAGATGGAGACATCAAGGGAAGAGAGTCATGCTTTATTTGAAAGGAAGGATGGGGGAAATAAAAATACTAGCATGGTGGCTATACAAGAATGAGCATGTCACATCAAGGAGTAGCCCCCTCCTTTTATAGCCAAGAGGGGGGGTCTCTCCCAATAAATGCATCCTCCCACATGCATGGTGTGTGTGGAGGAATCTCCCATGTGGGCTAGGTGGGTATGCACTCTCCATTGTGTGCAACGACCGTTTGCCTCATTTTTCCACATAAACCAAACCCCATATCCCAAGTCTAAATACTCCCTTGGTCCCTTCTCAATTTTATAATATGTTCAAACATCTATGAGGACAAGTGGAGGGTTGGCACAAGGAATCTTGCCACCTCATCCTACTTTCCCCATTATTTAACTTGTATTCTTGGACTATCTACACCCCCCCCACATGGGCCTATCCTACATGGAGGGAATAATCCAATATAATATCCATCTCCACCTATTTTATATTACTTTTCCCATGGTACTTGGGCCATGTCTCACTAAATACAAGCATGGGGCCACCTAGGTGGAGGGGTGGCACATGCCACCTCAACATTTTATAATATTACTTCCATGCATTATGTACAACACACCTATGGGTCCTCTTACGTGGAAGGGTGGCACATGGTCATGCCGTGCGATCTCAACCCTAGGCCCTATGTACACCATATTTTATTATACTATTACCACACATACAAGCACACACACATATTTATGCCTTTTACCTTGGTTAAATTTATCCATAACAGTTTCCTGCCCCAAATAGGGAATGCACAGCATTTACATGCCTGGGACCATCACGCACAAAGAAGGGCTTGAGATAACGCTTGTTGATCACCTTCTTACCATATGGCTCATGCAGCTCCTGAACTTGTACAGACCCATTGCTACGTTCCTTGATGACTTTGTATGGACCAGTCCACATTGGAAGGAACTTTTTATCCATTTGGTGGTCTAACCTGTTATCAAAGCATAGCATAGCATCTCCCTCAGCAAAGTGTCTTTCCCACCCCTTGCGAATCTTAGTATCCAAGCGGGCCTTTTGTCGATTATTTTGGATCTTTGTTTGATGTAGTGCAAGGCATTGGATCTCATCTAACTTCTCAAGTTGTGCCAAACTGGCCTCTACATGTTCATCTTTTGTCATCCTCTGTTCTTATGCCAATCTCAATGCCAGAATCTCTATCTCTAGTGACAGTAAAATTGCCTCAGTACCGTACACCAACTCAAAAGGAGTGTGACGAGTAGATGTTTTATGGGTGATGTTGTAAGGCCACATGACTTCAGTGACCTTCTGATCCCACTGGCTCCTATACCCTCTGGCCATTTTTCCCATGGATTTACAAAGGAGGACATTGGTCCACTCGGTTTGTCCCATGGATGCTGGATAATAGATGCTAGAAGTGCGATGATCAATACCCATACGATCCATGAGCGACTCCACTACTTCATTTACGAATGGACTCCCGTGGTCAGACACTATTTCCATGGGTGTCCCAAACCTTGTGCAAATACATTCAAATATGAAATTTGAAACTGCCTTACCATTTGCAATAGGGAGGGCGGTAGCGTCAGCCCACTTAGTGACATACTGACTGGCTACCAAAAGATAATTCTTTTTGCGGGCAATCATGGGCAGGGGCCCGAAAAAATCTATTCCCCACTTCTGAAATGGATGGATGGACATCACTGGATGATGTTTCCTATGATGCAAATCCTTCCTACCAAAGAATTGGCATGGTTCACAAGTTTTGCAATACATAGTGACATCCTTGAACAAGGTCGGCCAATAGTACCCAGCATGTAAAATCTTCTTAGCCATATAGTCACTGGCATAGTGGCCTCTGCAAAATCCATCATGGTAAGTATTCAATACCTTAGGTACTTCATCCACGTCAATGGCCCGTCTTAGTACCGCATCCATGCCTTGATGGTACAATACCCTATCAAAGAGAATGTAGTGCCTACTATCTCCGCGGATCTTCTTTCTCTCATAGCTAGTACTTTTTGGAGGAAAGGAGAAAGCAGTCAGAAACTTATAGATACCACCATACCATGGATCCCCAACTTCTATGGCCACTGCAAGGTCTATATTGAGGCACTCCTCTAAATCAATCAAAGCATTCTTCAAGTTGGAACAACCCCCTTTTACAATTTTGAAAGAAAAATCATATTCTTGTAGAACTGCCAACCATTTGGCCAACCGGCCCATGGGATTTGGTGATTAAAGAACTTGCTTTGCAAGACCATTGCTAGAGATTATAATGAAGGACTTTCCAGCCACATAATGCTTAAATTTCTTAATGCAAAACACCAAAGACAAGGCATGCTTGTCAGCATCAGAGTAGCATCGTTCAGTTTCAAGCAATTGTCAAGAAGCAAATCGAACGGGATACATGAACTGATCCTCCCCTTGCTGGAAAAGAATACCCACGAGAGTGTGCTCACCAAACTTAGGATTGATATAGAAAGTATTTTACCAATCAGGATTGTGTAGAATGGGTTTTGAAGCCAGAGCACTCTTGATTTGTACAAATCCATGATCACAATCCTCATCCCAAGAGAAATCAACCCCATGTTTTAATAGCATAGTCATGGGTCGCATCAAAGTAGCATATTGATCAATGAAGCGGTGATAGTATCTTGCTAGATTGACAAATGAATGCACCTGACGTTTGGTTGTTGGCAGGGAGAGGTTGAGGATAGCTTCTACCTTCTTGGGGTTAGGATTGATGCCCTTAGATGAGACAATATGTCCAAGTAACCTCCCTTGAGTGGCTCCAATGGTACATTTATCAGGATTGAGACTACCATTTGCATCATTGACCCTTTGGAAGGCCATCCTAACCTTCATGACATGCTCCTTACATGCCAAGAATATACAAAAATAATCTAAAAACACCTCCAAGAAAACCCCCAAATAAGGAGCAAACACCATCTACATAAATCTTTGAAAGGTAGCAGGGGCATTGGTGAGGCCAAATGGCATCACTTTGAATGCAAACATCCCCCAGGGTGTGGCAAATGTGGTTTTGAGCACATCCTCCTCGGCAATTCTAATTTGATAAAACTCAAAGTAGCCATCACAGAAAGTATGCATCTCATGACCACTTACCTTCTCAAGAATGAGGTCTTGAAAGGGCAGAGGATGATGGTCCCTCTTGGTGGCCGCATTGTGTTTCTTATAATTGATGTAGACCCGCCACTTGTTGTTTTTCTTTGGGGTGACTACCACTAATGAAACTCATTCAGTATTGTGAACCGGAACAATAAACCCACCTTCTACAAGATTTTATGACTCTGAGCGCAAAGCGTTGATTTGTAGGGGCCCTAATCTCTGGTACTTCTGAGCCACTGGCTTAGCATCAAGTTTCAACTCTATCTTGTATTCTATGGCAGTCACATGGCGAAGGTGGTGGTAGCTAGTTGCAAAGACGTCAGGGAAACCTTTGAACATTTCTAGGAACTCATCTTTCTCACTCGGGGTGAGGTCTGGAGAAAGCATAGATTCAAGCTATTGAGGACTAGTTGTTACCTTTTCCACAAGTGGCGGGGTCAGAGACACGCCCATCATGTAAATTTCTTCCTTTGAGAACTCCTCCCCCCTATCTAAATCTTCCATTGACTCAGACACTGAGGATGAGAGAGTATCACTATCTTGCTCCTCTTCTTCTCCTGGTTCAGTGGCGCCTGGTTGCACCGAGATCTTCTCCTTTGTAGCACCAAAAGACATGTGTCTCGTCTTCCAATAACTGACTGCATCACTCTTTCTTAACCATGGTCTCTCGAGTATGGCTGGGTAACTCCTGCCTGTATCTTCAATGTCCACTACATAGAAATTGACGGTGGTGGTCAACCCATTGATAGTGATGGGCAAATCCTCAATGACTCCCAGGGTTGTGAGTTGTCAACCATTTGCTACTTTGATTCAAGTGGAGGAACGCCTTGTGCATTTCAAATTCAACTTCTTCATGATACGGGGCACCATGATATTACATGCGGCTCCCCCATCAACACACACACTTTTGATGCGACAATTATCTATGATGACATCTATTGTATGCGAGTGCCGATCAACATCTTCAGAGATAGAAGAAATCTCTCGTACCTTTCCCTTTTCCTTGCTCCTTCATGTTGAGAGCCCTTGTTGCAGCTCATGTCTCACCTTAGGGCTTAATGCTATTAGTTGAGGAAGTGTGATGCTCAAACACCAATGACCAAGGTCCTAAACGATCATATAGTCTTCTTGCCCTAAGCCGATAGGGAAATCCGAGGGTGACCACTTACTCCTGCAAGATCTTTTAGCCTTCTATGTTGGTGGGTCTATCATCTCAGCATCTGGGGGCTCTAAGAGGGACACCTTCTTCCTAGGGTGGCCCAGTCCATGGTTTGGAGAGGGGTCTGAGGTGGTATAACTTCTCTTTTTGAGGTCAAGGACCTCCACGTCAAAATCCTCGGTGCCTGATTCACCTAGGAGATTCACCCTTGGAATATTAGTACATTCGGTGCGATAATGTCCCTTCTGGTGGCACTCGTAGCACACAACATTGGCACATTCTATTGGAGGGAGATTGGCTTGATTTTTTATGCCCACCATCTCAAGCCAAAGGTCATTCAGGGCCTTGGCAAGGTCATTGACTCTGGGTTCTTTAACAAGAGGGGCCGGGGGAGTAGGAAGGAGGGGGGCTCGTGGGTAAGGCTGGGGAAATCTTCGAGGCAGAGGGTGAGAATATACACCTTGTTGAGGGTAAGCATCTAAGGGAGGACCATACATTTCAAGTGGATACATCCCTAACGGGGGGTGGGCGTATGCCCCTGAGTTAGACCCCCAAGGTGGTTGTTACAAGAATTGAGGGGGTTGTGGAGGTAGAACTGTCTTCTTTGAAGCGGGGTCGGACTGAACTTTGTCAAACTTTTGAGCAATCTCTTGTGCTCACACCATGGTCTTTGGATTCTCCCATTTAAGATGGAGGCATAATTCATCACTTGCTCCTGCTACGAGGTAGCATAGCACATGCTGAGTCATTCCAGCTCAAAATCCGGCGTTGTCCTCCTGCATGGCAATTAAATGGTCCAAGAGCACGGCCACTCGATCCATGTATCAATGCGCTATCTCACCTTTTGACTGCTTCAGGTTTGCCACCTGTAGGTACACATTCTTTGGCTCCTCTTCTTTGTCGAAATACTCGATCATAGCCAACTGTCAACCTCGGCCAACTTTGGCAAATGTCCTTGGCCTGCTTCTCATACTACACTTGAGCCAAACCCTCTAGAAATGTGGGAAGAACCAACAACCATCTATCTTCAGTAAGAAAATTGAGAGAAACACAATGGCACTTGAAGGCCACAAGATACTCGTTTGGATTTTCTCCAACCTAACCACAGAACACAAGAATGTCAACCATGCTTGGAAAAGAGGAGGTGATTGAAGAATACAGTGGAGGAGGTAAGAAAATACAAGATTATGTATTGACAATAGAGTGGAATTTTAAAATGGAAGTGTGGGGATGAGACTTCTAGAAAGCAAATGTAAGTTGGCAATGGAGTATTGGGAGTGGTGCGATATTCCGTATAGGAATAGTCGATGGCAAAGAAGAGTTCGTAAACAACTTTTATAGCTGACATCATTGCGAAAGATTGGGGGTATGGCATCGCATTAAGTTGTTCATCAAAGCAAAGAGGAAAGCCATTACCATGGTAAGAAGATGCAAGGCTTGGACATCACCTTCCGAATCTTCAAGCTCTTGTAGTCTCCATGAGATTTCTTCTAGCGGGGTAAGGTTTGACATTTTTGTAGGCTTTGAAGAGGTATCTCCTTTTGATTCACAAGACGCTTGTGCTAGTGAGTTGGTGATGCTATTTCGTAGTTCTTGGAATATGCTTCACTTGAATCTCTTCAAAGTTTTGACAAAGTTGAGTGGGCTATTGATGGTGGCCTATCAAGGCTTCACTTCTCACTTTCCACTCACCGCTCACTTGTTAGCATACCAGTTGTGAGTCGCCTCATACCTCTAGCTGAGTGATTTGATGTTCTTTGGCCTTTGTAAGCCAAAAATGAGTGTGGAGTACTTGGCTTGATTGCAAGTGTATGTTGCCATGGGGCTACCGTACAAAAACTTTTCTCCATCGGGTGAAGTCAAGGTCACCCCTACCCCTGCTACTTTTATGGAAGGTCTATAAGCACCATCAAAGTGTAAGACCCAAGCCAACATCATATGAGCACCAAGACATGTACATCCCAAGTCTCCCGATAATCTAGGATTGGGAGGATGAGTGGATGAGGGGAAGCCAAAACCTCAGCAAGGTGTTCTGGCCCGAACAAGCTCCTTTGCGTAATCATAGTAATAGCTCCTTGGCTTTTCCTGCACCTTGACCTTTTTCTTGAATGCTCATTTCTTCTTGACATTCAAAGGGACAGAGTTAGATAAACAACTAGATTTTGGCATTTTGTTGGCTGCTTGAGATAATTCGCTAGAAAAGGCTCACTTTTCATGCGTCTTCTTTGCCTAGGAGAATTACTTTCTGATTCTAACTAGCTAGCCGTGAAGAGCTCAGAGAACTAAACACTTCTCCTTTTTGTGGCACAGTGCCCAATGGCGGCACACAGATGGCAAGGCAATAGGGCACAGTACCCAGGGACGGTGCACAGATGGCGAGGCGGAGGGGCACAGTGCCTGAGGACGGTGCATAGATGGTGAGGTGGCGGTGCACAGCGCCTGATGGTGACACAGATGGCGAGACAATGGCGCAATGTGAGGTAGAGAGTGGGAGGTAGGAGGTGAGGGAGGGAGAGAGAGAGAGAGAGAGAGAGAGAGAGAGAGAGAGAGAGAGAGAGAGAATGCGAGTGAGAGAGTGGGAAGAGGGGAGAGGAGAGAGGATAGAGAGAGAGAGGAAGAGAGGAGATAGAGAGGAGGAGAGAGGAGAGAGAGGGGATAAAAAGAGAGAGGAGAGAGGAGAGGAAGAGAGGAGAGAGAAGGAGGAAAGGAAGAGAGGAGAGAGAAAGAGAGAGACAAAAAGAGGTGGGGGTAAAAGAGGGATTAGAGGGAGGACTAGAAAGAGAGAAGATGAGAGGGAGAGGGGGTGGGATGAGAAGAGAGGGGGTGGGAAGAGAGCATTTGCACAAGAGAACTACCAAGTTGTCGAAGGTGGCATGATCCTCATAAGTGGAGATTTGTATCCCAGTGGCCACACCATTTCTGTTACCCATAAAAGAAATTAAGGCATGAGGCTAGACGCTAGACATGGTGACACTCGAGGGCCATGGGGGAAAGGGAACGTGAGGGGAGAAGCGTTAACATGGGTGGTGAAAAGGGACTAAGAGGGGTGGAAATGAAGAGGGAGACTATGGCAAAAGGGGGAAGAGAGAGGGTGAAGAGGATCATGTACATGATGGGAGGTGGAATGTAGAGATGGAGACATCAAGGGAAGAGAGTCATGCTTTATTTGAAAGGAAGAATGGGGGAAATTAAAATACTAGCATGGTTGCTATACAAGAATGAACGTGTCACATCAAGGAATTGCCCCCTCATTTTATAACCAAAAGAGGGGGTCTCTTCCAATAAATGCATCCTCCCACATGCATGGTGTGTGTGGAGGAATCTCCCAGGTGGGCTAGGTGGGTGCGCACTCCCAATTGTGTGCGACAACCCTTTGCCTCATTTTTCCACATAAATACTCCCTTGGTCCCTTCTCAATTTTATAATATCTTCAAACATCTAGGAGGACAAGTGGAGGGTTGGCACAAGGAATCTTGCCACCTCATCCTACTTTCCCCATTATTTAACTTGCATTCTTGGACTATCTACACCCCCCTCACATGGGCCTATCCTACATGGAGGGAATAATCCAATAATATCCATCTCCACCTATTTTATATTACTTCTCCCATGGTCCTTGGGCCATGTCTCACTAAATGCAAGCATGGGGCCGCCTAGTTGGAGGGGTGGCACATGGAGGAACCATGCCACCTCAACATTTTATAATATTACTTCGATGGATTATGTACAACACACCTATGGGTCCTCTTACGTGGAAGGGTGGCACATGGTCATGCCCTGCCACCTCAACCCTTGGCCCTATGCACACCATATTTTATTATACTATTACCACACATACAAGCACACACACATATTTATGCCTTTTACCTTGGGTAAATTTATCCATAACAATGCATGCATGCACGAACACATGCATGCACGCGCACACACGTGCACATGCGCACATGCACACACACACACACACACATGCTAGTTAGTTGATAGAGGTATTTAATCATACACATGTACACATACTCACATACACTCATACTATATACTTTAGCTTATACACACGCAACTATACTCAGTCGCACAAATAAATTTGCTAATATTCTCGAATAAATATTGTTTCGAGTTCAACTCTCCTATAGGCAGCTACTATTGATCTAAGGATGCCACTATATGCCTCTAGTATTTGCTTAATGTTGTGACTATATGGCTCTTAACCTAGTACTGTGCTTGATTACATTTAAAAATCATACTTATATCAAGCTTAGGATTATTTGTGAGGACTAAAGTAGAAATAATTGGCTAGGGAAATCTCGGACTATGATAGATTTAACTTATACCATATACTCTAAGAGTTTACCCAAGGGCTAAGTATTTTTGTTTATTTGATGTTTTATTCTTACTAATACATTTATAATATAAGATCTTATTTGTGGATTAATATAAGCCACTATTTTGTTGATTGATTTATGGAAGGGATATACTATCCATAAGCAAAAATTGACATTAATTAATGCTTGATACCGCTTGTTGGTTGGCCAACCTTACTAGCCATGATGACTCTCTTTTGTCACTCATACTTAACCCTCCCTTTTAGCATGCAAATACACCATCCTAAGCTAACCCCACCTTTGACTGCCACTTATTGGCTGTTTTCCCACTGCCCACTGCCCACCGCCCATTGCTTGATTTCAACTACCCTTAATGCATGCACCTTCTTACCTTTAACTGGCACGTTACATTGTTTTGGTGCGTATATGGCAGTCTTCCCTTCTTCGCGTAGAGCTCTTACTTATGCACTTGTCTGCATTCTAACTTGGCTGCCCCGCTCCCTCAGGTGAGCTCTCTTTCTTGCTTACTTCCTCTACCCCATTGATCATCTAGTGTGTTTTTGCTTTGGTACCACCCTATGCATTGGATCGTAGCCTTGGCTTCTTGATTGTTGTGGCTTCCCAGCATCTACTCACCTCGACGAGTTCTCCTATGCTACTTACTTTTGCGGTCTTCCTCTTTCATTTCTCTGACTAAATTACACGTAGCTTTTGCGAGCCTTTCATTTACTTACGTGTTTCTTATTCTGGCTTTCTCTTGAACTTCGAGCTTAGGGTTCACTAACTCTACAACTTGCTAGAGCATGATGCATCTACACTCAACGTCTATCTTTCCAGTAGAACTGCAACTCCAACTCCAACATGTTGCTGGTATTAGGCATCAAGACTATCGGCTACTACATTACCCCGTTCTTGTTGTATGAGCATGTTGTGGACTTCTCTTCTTTACGTCACAAAGCCATAGACTTTCTCATTCCTACTTGTACTTGCACAACCATATTGAGTTGCGAGATGGTCTGAGCCATCCTAATCTCATCCCTTGTAGTTCTCGATAGACTATCTCTTGCATGTACGTGTTCGCCCTTCTTTTACAAATCCTCAATTAAGGTTTTTTGCATTTACTATACAATAATGACCAACTAGCTTTCTCACTATGCACAATTTTGCCTTCTAACTTGGCTGCCCCGCTCCCTCAGGGATTTGCATGTGGGCCTTATTAGCATGGTACATAGTAGATTGTTTTGATTGGTTATCAGAGTTAGGGAGACTAGACTTTGCTTTAATGCACACAACTTACTTTATGAGGATATATATATTTCACATATGTCAAAGACTTGTATATTAGTACTAGGATTTATATTAATTCTATGGAGATAAAGTTGGGATATTTTTTAATCTTTGGCTATTTGGTTAGATGTTTATAACATTTTATAAAATTTGATAATCTCCCACTTATCCTATAAATGACACTCACTTTTGGACTATATAAGTGCTCCAATTGTTGAGTAATTGTCTTTTTATTTTTTGTAATTTTGCCTAGAGTAATCATGTTTTTGATAGTAATTATTTGTGACAATGATAACAAGTGTGTGGGGGATGCTTGGATACCTGTCACCCACACGATAATCTATTTGTTCTAACAAAGGTTATTGTTTGGCTAGCTGACAAGTATAGTTCCTCACTCCTTGGATAATTGGTGTTAAAGGCTTGGATGCTCAAGCTTCTATTGTAACCTTGTTCTTTTTGTATCAATAATTATTTACCTTTTTATTACTGTATTTAAGCAAGCTTCTTAAATTCTTTCATATGAATTTTTTATTTTGGCAATTCTATTCTGAATTGATTGTATGGTTCATATAATGATGGGATATTTAAATCTACACACACACACACACACACACACACACACACACACACACACACACACACACACACACACACACACACACACACACACACACACATGCACGCATGCATGCACGCACGCACACACCCCCACACACACTTCCTATTCATTCCCCCTTTACACTTCTTTACATTTTTTCTTCCCCCCCCCCCCCCCTTTTTTTAATTTTTTCCCTTTAATATTTCTCCTTAATTTCTTTAATCACCTCCCTTCCATTCTTCCTTTATATTCCTCAAATACCTTTTATTTCCTTTAATTATTTACTGTAAAGTCCCTAAACTCAACTAAACTATCCATTACTACCCCTGAAAAATTTTTGCATTTTCCCTAATTTCCTCCCTTTAAAAACTCTTTGTTTTTTATCTTCCTTTTCATATTTCTTTAAATTCCTCTATTCATTTTGTTTTTTCAAAATCAATTCTCATTTTCTTCCCCTTACTTCCCCTATGCTACCCTGTTTTTCCTATTTATCCTAACTACCCCAACTTTTCCCTGTTGTCCTGTCCCCCTCCCCCTGTTTTCCCCCCAATTTTCCCTTACCTCCCCAATTTTCCTACCCGTCCCTATCTCCCCCTAATTTCCCCTAAAACCTTTTTAACCCCTATCTCCCCTCAAAAATTTCCCCATTTCTTCCTAATCC